>NC_135403.1:6368715-6548715 GCF_051989625.1 Stigmatopora argus
CCAAATATAAAGGAAAGGTAAAATAGAGTGAAAGCATATCACTTGGAAGTGTTCCATGACTCCATTAAAAATGAAGGAAAAAAACATTATCATTTCATTTTCCTGTAGAGGCCCTCAACGAATTTTCTGAGTTGATGGTGGAAGCAGATTTCCTCATCGCCAAACCTCCCCCTTACCTCCCCAGCCCTTTTCTCACCTCGGTTGGCATCTGAAAGCCATCAAAAATCCTTTAGAGTGCATTGATAAGCAGTCGATGACGTGCACACATTGATAAATTGGTCATTGCTTATTGTCTCCAAGGCAACACAATTTTTATGAATTCTGTGGACAAAATGGACAATCAATCTGAGATGTTGTCTTTAAGACACATAAACTCCAAATTAGACCGACCCTTCTGATATTTTCAGCATGTTTTAGTCCAAAAGATTTAATAGTCTTGAGATTTCTTTGGTCCCAGTATTCATTCCAAGAACCTAATTGAGCTATTTGTTACACAGTAGGTATAGTTTCCTTTTCTTTGAACAAACATGTTGGTATTCTTTTGTGGAAGAAGATAGAAAACTCTGAATCATCTCAGCAACATTGTCCCAAAAATATTGGGCAATTGTCAGTATTATGCAATTTTGAAAAGAATTGAAATACACAAAAGGGTCACTAAAAACCAGTGGCGGTCCGTGCATTTTCTAGCAGCGCCTTCAGCGAATCAAACCGACCCTCAAAAACTATTTTATGGCTGTCAAGTTCTCTCTACTTTCTTCAAATTTTGCCCCAAACTTGAAAAGGGGCCCCGATCTTTTCACAGCAGGAACAACTCAAATCCTTCCAGTTTACAATTTTATTGAAGTTTTCCAGTGAGAGGAAAGAAGTTGTTGAAAGGGTTAGCATTTGCTGCAAGGATTAGGTTGAAAACCTTAAAAGGGAAAGAAGGAAGCAAGCATTTGACATTTTTCAAGGGAAAGGAAAGTACAAAGAATGCAACTTATGGTTGTGAGAAAGCAAACTAAGCACTAAGCAATGACTTATCCCTACGCCTGCGAGAAGGCCTTGGTATCACCAAATCGAATTCTGATTGGTTAAAACAACAGTCTTATTGACGCTTGTTTAATGCAGCAGAGCCTGCAGAACTGATTATGAAGGCCTTGAGGCAGATTTCTGACCATGGTAACAAATAATGGCTGAAATGTGATTGGTTATATGCGTCAATATGAAAACACACATCTGGAAGCAGTGCAACCAGGGGGAAAGCAATGAAAGGAAGCTAATAGACAATTTGGAATTATTTAATAAGTATTGATGGGCAAAATATAATAGTATATGATTCAGATATTTCTTGGGCCAGCAGAAATGGCCTTGAAGGCCCTGACGGCCCGCCACTGCTAAAAAAAACGAATTCTCGTTAATTGGTATGTACTGAATGACATTTGAATGTGTCATATTTCTTCAATTAAACATGCTCCTTGTATAAATAGAAAAGTTGCTGATTAGAAGTGTGTTTCATCTGCATGAAAAATAATTACAGGATTTCTTTTCATTTGTATATTAGACAGGATTGAATTAAAGCAAACAGGAGCAAACGTGGAACATTTGTTTGCACACAAAAACCAGAGATGTGGAAAACGCTACCATCTGTTCCTCTATGAAAATGACATGAAAATGATCCTTCTGCCCAAATTCCCATTAAACATCATGTTCTTCTGCTGTGTTTACAGCCAAGGAATGATGTTGTATTCCTATTTCGTTTTTGCAGTCTCTTTTGCACATATTTTAAGAATCAACTCATTATTTGGGGCTAATCCACTCCTCTCTTTCCCATTGGCAAGGGCAGCGATAGATGCAATGAAAGATTATCTAGAGGTTATCATTTGGTGCAGTGTTCATTTTTTAGCATTTTAGCCGGAGAAAGATTTCGAGATGAAAATCTTTACTTCAAGGTATACATAAACATATAGTTATCTCAAAAGCTACTATTATTTAAGAGTTTAATTTGATCTGGGACAAAATCCAGTAAACTCCTACTGCAACTAAAACAGCTTGGAAACATACTCTCTTCACTTCCATCATATTTTTGGCCTTATTAACATAATGTTGAAGGTTCAAGCTGCCGCCCCGCACTTACCTCTCTGAGGGGTGTATGCGAAAAAAAACATCAAGTGAGTGCTGTAGAAAAGCCTACAAAAAATCTTTTTAGGTAGACAGAACAATGAACAAGCCTTGAGCTAATAAAAAAAATGACAACTTCATGGCAGGAGCACTTTTGGGGCTACATATGCGGAAATAAAAGGACGTGTGTTTTTCTGGTAGCATAGATTGTATTATTCACCAAAATCTGTCATGTAGATATCCACAATGCATGGAGCAATCCTAAACTAAATATGTTCCCAGTGAAAAGTCGCTTTCTGCCCATACAGTCAAGCACTTTTCCGCCTATATCCTGCATAGCCTGCAAGAAGGCCAAACATTTTGCATTTTGGATGCAGTGTATTATTAATGATTTCAAATGTGTTGTATTACTTTCTACCTTTCCTCTTCAGAATCCACCTTTTTATAGTGTTATAATTAGTGCTTGGGTAATTTTAGCTGCATCTCGGATCTTCTTCCGCTCCTTTCAGTGTCTGGTTTATCATCATTTTTGTGGTTTGTCATCAGTATCTCTAGCTAGTCTCCAGGTTGTGTGCTTGATGTTTATGCCCTACTTTTCCAAATGCTTGATACCTTTTTCGCAACTTTGGACTGTTTGGGGGTATTTGCTTTTTGTCTGCACACTCCCACTCTACTTTTTTGCCTTCTCACTTCTGCATTCTTCTAACTTTCAGCTTCCTTTTTGCCTAAACTATTCTAAACTGCTTTGTAGTATGACCTTGAGGTTAGCTTTTCAATGTGCTTTGTTAAGGACGTGAAATGAGAAATTGGCTTCTTTTTAGGAAATAACAACTCTTAATAGAGGGTACAAGAGCAGAAATAAAATCATTTATTCATCTGCCGTACCACGCATACTCATACATAAGGTTGCGGGTGTTGCCAGAGCCTATCCCAACTACACCCTAGACTGGTCGCCAGCGTGTGCGGTCGATTGGTCGCCGGTCTTTTGGTTGCCATCTTTTGGTCGCCGGTCTTTTGGTCGCGCGGACCGCGACAACGGGCGACCAAAAGACCGGCGACAAAACAAGGTAAAACAACACGGTCTACGCATCAATAAAAGCCAACAATGGCCATGAGCAGTTTCACTGTAAGTGTATAAGAGTTTGTATGTACATGAGTTGTCCCCTTAGGAAGGGACATCCGTCAGGGTCTTAACAAGTTCTCCAACAAAAAACAATAAAAGTCCGGGAAATTTTGAGCTTTTCTTTAGCCTAATAATTAATAGACCATTAAGTATGACTAAACAATAATTTGCAGTTTGTATTTAGGGAATTTGAGCAACGATTTAAATGGTAATTATCAATAACCTTCTGGGCGACCAAAAGACCGGCGACCAAAAGACTGGCGACCAAAAGATCGGCGACCAATCGACCGTGTACCAATCGCCAGTCAGCCATAGGGCATACATAGGGACAAACAACCATTTGCACTCAAAATAATCAATATCAATTTATTTTAAGCACAACTGAATCAAAGGCGATCAATAGTATCATTTTATTTTTTTTAGATACTATTTGTCAAGAATTGTTTCCATTCAAATGGCTAAAATGTTTCAGCAACAAATTGATATCATACCATATTGTCACCAAATTGGTTTAAACTGAAAACAGCTTATTACAGAACTTCTCTAAAAATGTGGTAGCTTTTTCTGAGCTTCATATATTAGCATTTTGTTGCAATTTCCAATTGCATCACTCCAGCAGAGCGGCTTTATCTTATTCTTCAGCTTTGTTAAATACCCCATAATAATTAATGCAAAAAAAGATTTTGGACAATGACGATTTTGAAATGCTGAATATTTTAGAGGACACGCCAGTAGCATGCTCTGCTTTTCCTCTCAAAGTCTGAGCGCCTCATATTAAATATTAATAATATTTAGAACATCATGCAGGCTGTGGTGAAGGACTTTACTCTTTGCTCTAAGTGCAGAGTCTGACCAGCTTGTTGGTGTATTTGTGTTCATGTCAGGTTCAATGACACCTTCCCTCCACGGATGAGAGGAAATGTATACTGTAATGAGACCATTAACTTGTGTTATCCATGTCTGAGTTGCTCTGTGTTTCCCTCCCAGGAGAAAAAATTAGGAAGCCCGGTGAATATCTAGCACATTTAATCTAATTGGCGTCACTTCTCCCCCTCTATTAGACCGCTTTAATCGCCCTATCTGTCTCCATATGGCATAGCAATGTTTAGGATCAGCGTTCAAGTCCGAGTCCTAGAGCCTGGATCCTATTTGTGCAGAGAACATATATAAAGATAAATAACAGGAAAGCAGGCACCCTTAAGCTTCATTTACATCAGTGCACATGCAATTTAATGAGTTTACTTTTCTAGACTCAAAGTTAGATGGCTATTTTCACTGCTGCTTTTATCAATGCATTGCATTGATTTTGAGTTGTTGAATGTCTGTGTGGATGTTCCTGTAGCTTCCCATAGCCATTTCATGGTTTTGTTGGCCTTAAAACAAGATGAGAATCAATCACTCATGCATTAGTTGGTTGAAACCCAAGCAGTGTACTTTTTTCAGCTGTTTTTTTATCCTGCTGGACTTATTGTGTTAATAAATTATCTTATTTTTGCTGATTAAGTTAAACATTGCTACATTGAACAGCCATTTTCATTCACTAAAATCTGATACTTGTGGCAGGCATTTTGGCTTATTTGATCCTTGTATCCAAATGTTCCTGGACCTAATTGGATTTGAACCCAGCATCCCAGAACTGCGAGGCCGACACACTAACCACTCATCCGCCAGGCCGCACCCCTCTGAAAAGATTCCGACATTTAATTAGTTTGCAAAAAATGTTCCCATTGGGACTTTGTGACAGGATATAATTGCCAAAATCAAACCCACTGAAATGTCTTTAGGGAGAAGTAACACACAAACCCCAGGTGATGGTGAGTGAGGGGACATTGTTTCTTTTGTGCTCGGAGGTCTCGATGAACTCTAAACCTGGCAACTACCAGCTCTCTCAAAAAAAGAAAATTCATTATTTTCACTCTGCTCAACTGATCATCAGCTCGATGTACTGGCTGGTTTGAAGTGCCAATGGAAACACCCTTGGCAAGACTTGGTCGCACAGTGATGTCATGGGTTATGCTCATCAGAGCTGTCCAAGTACAACATTGTCTTGCAAGTAAGAATTCAAACAAATGTCTTGATAATCCACTGAAAGAAGAAAAGGAGAATATCACAGCAGCCCAATCCAATAAACAAAAGATATACATATTTCATTGCATGCATAATTGATCGTTTTTGCTCGCAGGGTGTCCTTTACAGTTTGCGCTGAGCACTGAAGACGTAAAAATAAAACATGAAGTGGGAAATCTCATTAAAGCAGTGGTAGGGGAGTTGTGAGTAGTCTTGTTCGAGTTGCTGTGTCGCTGCACTGACTCAAACGTTAGCGGCTATTTGGCCAGCATTAATCACCCACTTAGTGAAAAGCTTTGCCAGTTGAGCTAGTTGGTATCTCTCAGCTCAGTGGGTAGAGTTTACATCTGAAGTCCATTGCACAGCTGGCCATTGCACTCTACCGAGATTTGATTAACCTCGTATGAATTGTTGAATATAATATCTTTATACGGAGGCTATATAAATGTACTCTATCGACCTGGGAAAAGGTCAAGTCAGTTATCTCCACGTTTATTATTGACTTAGTGTAGTTGTCAAGTATGTACTGCAGTATTTATTTGAAAAAAAAGCTAATACATCTTCAACATTCGTTCATTTTCTGAACTGCTTTATCCTCACATCGCAGGGGGGTTCTGGAGCCTATCCCAGCTGACTCCGGGCCAAAGGCAGGGGACACCCTGAATAAGATCAGTCATTTCCTAGTAATTAGGCCAACAAAGAAATCTTTGATTTTGAGTGAAAAGTCATGCAGTTATATTTTGCGCAGATTAACATTTGTCGTCAGACACATCCCAACAGAGACATAAATATCCCGTGATCGTAATACCACAAGCAAAAAGGCCTAAGTAGAATCAAGATACTTGAGAGCAGGTTAATCACACTGACTGAGAAATTTGCCAAATTTTACAATATTTTGGTAAAATTGTAAAACCTGAGATGCTAATAGGTTTTCCTATGGGACAGTGACAATGTGTGGTTCTCTCGCTCTGTTTCTCTTTCTTTCTCTCCAGCCAATTACACAGAGACCATACATCACAAGCACCATGGGGCCATTTGTAGAACAGACTGACAAATGTCCCTCTCCTTTGTCATAAGGACACACGTCACACACTGCCGGCGATGAATATCTCTTCGCCGACACATTTATTTGTCACGCAGGTATTTATCCCAGGAGTGTCATCCACTGTATTATCAAGGCTGACACACCTGTCAGCCATTGCCACCAGGCCATCCCCCTGCACCATTTGGATGTTACTGCAACCCCTTTCTGTTGTTGCTCCTTCATGAAAATACATAATAAGCCCTCATTGACATTCACAAAAATGCCAAAAGGTATTTGCGGGGAGGATAGATCTGTTGTTTAAAAATTTACTCTCAGAGATAAAAGATGATTTCATGACCTTCCTACAACAAGGAGCATGTATTGGTGATAAAATCATTCATGTTTGCCCTGTTGCAGGTGGTGGTCAAAACAAGGTACACTTGGATGTGATTGCCTTATGGGCAGCACCATTGGTGAATACGAACAAGGAGCCACTAGGCAAGGTCGAGGACATTGCTCTCGTTATGCCACCACATGGGCCAAGCATTTACCCTATCATATCCACCAAGTCCCTGACCGTATCCCCTGTGCTTAATCAAAAGAATTGCGGCACCTGGCCATAGAAAATTTGAAGCTGGTGCTTGAAATTTTACACAAAAACTACAACGAGAACCGGCAAATCTTCTGGTTGGTTTTGCGTCAGCACAAACCAACCTCTGGTCGAATTCAGTTTTTAAGCAAGTTGAACAGTTGCTAATTACCTATTTTTTTGTCAGAAGCAGCATGACACACACTTAAAGGGATTTCTAAAAACAAGTGGAAAATCAAAATGAAATGTACCGGTTTTTCACGACTATAAGGCGCACCGCATTATAAGGCGCACCCTCAATGAATGACACTTTTTTACCATATATAAAGCACACTGGATTATAAGGCACCCTGTCTATTTTTGGAGAAACTTTAAGACTTTTAAGTGCGCCTTATAGTCATGAAAATACGGTATATCTCCTAAAACATTTGTAGTGGCAAAAATGAAAACTTCACCGGAATGGTTAGTGATTTTAAGTGAGATCACGAGTTCAGTAAACAAATGTTTTTCTTGACTTAAGGTATTTGAATAACTGGTAATATCTTGCACGAAGAGTTCCCTATTTAGCTGTTGTTTCCCATTTTCTTGTTTTTAAAAAAATGTAAATTTTGTGTTGAACAAATGGAATGGTTTATTCACCACCAGATGTCTGCAGTTTTTTTTTACCACTATTGTAACAAATGCTGCTTGCTTGCTCCAGTTATATGAGTTTGAAGGCATGCTCAATGTCGGAGTTTAGAACTTTTTTGTGCATGTATATCCATACATGCACAGAAAAAAATTGCAGTACCTCCTACTCAGGAAACACACAGAGTGAGTCAGAAGGATAACAGAAGAAGAGCTAAAACTCACACGTTAAAGAATTTGGCCCTCTGGAGTTGAATCCACACACATCGAGGGAGAGAGTCACTCGTTGGTAATGAGGGCCTCGAATCTGAATCAATTATGAATGTTCCATCAGGAGGCTTGGGGGCCATATCAAGGGAGCTAGGTATAATGAGAAGTGGAAAACAGGAAAAAAAATAAGTGAGGCCCTACAGGGTATGATGTCTCCAGGCAGCGTATGATTCAGCTATTTTAATACATTTGCATTTATTCACATGGTAAAAGGGGTTATATTTTATACAAGTCTCCAACAATAACCGAACGAGACAGTCTTTGATTCTTGGATAAGTGAAAAGTGTTGCTTTTATGACAGAAATGGTCTTGCAACTCTGCTACAGCTTCATATGTGTGTGAGTGTGAAGTGAGTCGGGAGAGAAGGAAGTGAGTCAGTTCTGGCTGTCCTGGTGCCGACAAGTCATCACGGTCTGTTTTTGACGGCAACCACAAGTTTGTGTGCTGCTGAATGATTATTTGCGGGTCTATGCCTTTGAGCCTTATTAAATCAAAATGTAAACCCACAATTAGAAGGGATTGCAGGCAAAATGTCACTAGTCAACAGTACACCACCCCATCCACTATCCTTAGGGATGGTGGTTTCTTGCTCCGACAAGCTAAAAAGTCGGCAAACCTTTCTGAACTTCAGCTTCTAATTTTCCAATGGCCATTGTTTCACAAACTTGCGTGTGATTATGTCTGTGTAACCCTCATTCAAGCAAACATCCATGAGTAAAAGCAATCTTGTTGTTGGTGAAAAATTGCAGTTTTTTTGAGCAATGTACAATCATCCCCAAGTAGGGATAATGGGATGCCTGAATTCATGAAACTTTTGAAAAAAATATATATATTTATTTAAATTGTAAATTCTGTCACACTTATGTTGCTTGCTAAGGGGCGAATTACTTTAGGCCACATGTGTCAAAGTGGTGGCCCGGGGGCCAAATCTGGCCCGCCGCATCATTTTGTGTGGCCCGGGAAAGTAAATCATGAGTGCCGACTTTCTGTTTTAGGATCAAATTAAAATGAAGACTATAGATGTATATTACATTTCCTGATTTTCCCCCTTTTAAATCAATAATTGTATTTTTTTAATCATTTTTTTCTGTGTGTTTAGTTCAAAAATCCTTTTGTAAAATCTAAAAAAATATATAAAAAAGCTAAAATAAACATTGTTTTAGATCTATAAAAAACTGAATATTCAGGGCTTTTAATCCAGTTCTTTTAATCCATTTATTTAAAAAAAAATCTAAATATTATATCTAAAATGGTCCGGCCCACATGAAATCGAATTGACGTCAACGCGGCCCGCGAACCAACCCGAGTCTGACACCCCTGCTCTAGGCTGTTGCCCATTCAATTTAATTTCACTATATAGTTCTAATGATGGACAAAACAGCATTAATACGACTCTGCTATTTTTAAGATCCAAGAGTTTTATATAAGAAATCTGATACATAATTAACAGGTGTGGATACTGCTCTTATAGTGTGTGCTCAAAAGCTAAATGCAAAATGGAGAACGTGTAATAAGGCTGCCTCTAGTGTCCCCTAAAGTCTAGAAGAAAAATGCCTAACTGAGGTCGCAAGTATGAATGCTCCAAACATTTAATTTCCATGCTATTAAAGTTTTAAAAAAGCTTTAGTCGTTTATTAGGCCTTTTTTTAGGCCCAAAGGTGTGAGGCCGACACGCTAACCACTCGCTCCACCGGGCCGACTATAATGATTATCTCTCTTTAAATTAAAACATTTCAAAAAATTGAAAGTAAGTCTCTGTAAAAACAATGGTTAAAAAAATTGTCTGATTAGCCACGTACATAATTCGCACATACACATAATTAGACGTGGGCTATGTTGGCATCCATGATTAATGATGATTAATCGAAAGATCATACATTATATTTGCTGAGCAGGAACAATAATTTGTATCAGCACACATTCACGGCACCAACATGGATGAATAATCCAATTTGCAGACACGTTGAAGCTAATTGCTATATTCATGCACTATGACAGGGATGAGGGTGCTGTGTGCATACAAAAACACACTCAATGAACTGAAGCTTTTAAACAACAAAATAAAGTCTCCTATTCACACCTGTAGGAAGAGCCTACCTACACAAGACTGAATCCAGGTCACCTTTTCTGTTGCCACTTTGCATGTGATAAAAACATGGGAACAAGACAGCACGTTTCTCTACCACGAGGTTGCACATGCAAGTCCAAAGATGCATCAATTAGTACATATCTCTATTGAGCCAAGAGAAGGGGTTATTTTACCCTAACCAGGACACCTTTTGTGAGCAAAAAGACCACCCAGATGAATCAGTGAAAGCCATCTGACCAACTCGTGGGCTCCCCTCTTGTCAGCACCTCACCTTGCCTTTGTCCAACAATAAACCATTTAGACAAGCAACCAAGAAGACAACCTTTTCACATTTCAATGTTTGTGTGCGGAACGGTGCCATGCAGAGGTCATGCACAGATCTGTGGATTCCAATTTAGCCAATAGATGACATGCACGCTGTTCCGGTGTGCTTATTGTGTCTCTAGTCATGTTTAGGGAGCCAGATGGTCATTGCGCACTTTGAGCTTGTTCCTTCAGACAAAACAGGTAACAAGTTTCTATAATGATAGTGTTCTGTACCGTGACCGGACGTTTCGTCGAAAGACGTTTGGTCCCCAGACGTTTGGTCGATCGGACGTTTGGTAGAACGGACGTTTGGTAGAACGGACGTTTGGTAGAACGGACGTTTGGTAGAACGGACGTTTGGTAGAACAGACGTTTGGTAGAACAGACGTTTGGTAGAACGGACGTTTGGTCGCCGGGTTCGCTCGCTGTCAAATTGTGACAGAGTTTACTGTTGATATTTTGATATTAGATATTTAGATATTAAACTCTCTCTCTCTCATGATTATAATTTTGAGAGCTGGTTTCAACAGTAAAAACCTGTCGACCAAACGTCCGGTCGACCAAACGTCCGGTCGACCAAACGTCCGGTCGACCAAACGTCCGGTCGACCAAACGTCCGGTCGACCAAACGTCCGGTCGACCAAACGTCCGGTCGACCAAACGTCCGGTCGACCAAACGTCCGGTCGACCAAACGTCCGGTCGACCAAACGTCCGGTCGACCAAACGTCCGGTCGACCAAACGTCCGGTCGACCAAACGTCCGGTCGACCAAACGTCCGGTCGACCAAACGTCCGGTCGACCAAACGTCCGTTCGACCAAACGTCCGGTCGACCAAACGTCCGGTCGACCAAACGTCCGTTCGACCAAACGTCCGTTCGACCAAACGTCCGGTCGACCAAACGTCCGGTCGACCAAACGTCCGTTCGACCAAACGTCCGTTCGACCAAACGTCCGTTCTACCAAACGTCCGGTCGACCAAACGTCCGGTCGACCAAACGTCCGGTCGACCAAACGTCTTTCGATGAAACGTCCGAGTACCATTCTGTACATATATTCGTCTTTAACAGATGAAAGGTTTAAGTTATTTATACATTTTTCAATCTTTCCTGAGAGGAATTTGCAATGCAGTAAAAAATAACTTTGTTTATTGTTTCCTGACATTTGAAACAAGGAGCCTGGTGGAAATGGCTTATGTCTCCTTGGTTGCACACTGGGATGAAACCAGATGGCTGTCAAACACACACACACACACACACACACACCCTTAATACATTTGCAGGCAGACAAACACATTCCATATATCATCCATTACTTTCGCCAATAATGAGGTAGATTTGTTTGCAGGAAGGAAAATAAACATAAAGAAGTCTAAACTTAGCAGTCTTCAACACACACACATGCATGCGCATTGAGTCAGCGGAGAACCCCCCCAAGTGATATCCCAGAATATCGACGGCATGATTCTCCTCTTTAGAAGTGTTCTCGATTCTTCTTCATAGCACGTGTTTTTTTTTTATGAACACAAAGAGGAAGAATGACAAAGAAACAGTTCAGGCAGATTTCCTCCCTTCATCAGAAGAAATCATTCTCATTCTGACAGCACGGAGACACCGCAGGAGTCCATTCAGGAAAATAGAAACAAAAAAGTTGTTGGCTTCTACCTTGACTTTGCTCGAAGGAATAAAATCTTTACCTTCACCAAGGAGGTCATTGTTTTCCTTTATTAGCATTCTTATGCAAGAATTACTTCATTTGAGAGAAACCTACTTTGGTTCAATTCTTGTGTCGGCCTCATTTAAAAAGAAGAAAGGACTGATGCTAAAATAATCTAATTCGGAAAATAAACACATTTACCAAAAACAGTGGCCTCCTTTCCAATTAAAAAACAATCAAGGAGTATCTCTATTGATTTTAGGTCAGAAACACTATGATAGAAACATGTATGTCAAACAGTTAACAATTTAGACCATATTACCTAAATTGCCAAACTGTAATTGCACCACCTTCCGAGAACACCAGTCAAAGATATTGAATCTTATCACATGTTAGAAACAAATAGTCTACACAGAATTAAAGGCAATCTCCCATTATGCGGAGATTACAGTTTCAGAATTATTAAAACCTTCCAAAAAAAGAAAAAATGGTTACTAAAGAAAAATTGTATTCAAACATACTGGTGGGATCCCTCAAACTTTCTCTCAGACGAAGCCTGACAGCTCAGGTCACTTGTGTCAAAGTGGCGGACCGGGGGCCAAATCTGGCCCGCTACATCATTTTGTGTGGCCCGGGAAAGTAAATAATGAGTGCCGACTTTCTGTTTTAGGATCAAATTAAAATGAAGAGTATAGATGTATATTAAATTTCCTGATTCTCCCCTTTTAAATCAATAATTTTATTTTTTTCATCAATTTTTCTGTGTTTTTAGTTCAAAAATCATTTTGTAAAATCTAAAAAAATTTTTTTTTTAAAGCTAAAATAAACATTGTTTTGTATCTATAAAAACTGAATATTCAGGGCTTTTGATCCAGTTCTTTCAATCCATTTATTTAAAAAAATCTAAATATTATATCTAAAATTGTCCGGCCCACATGAAATCAGGTTGACGTTAATGCGGGCCGCGAACCAACCCGAGTCTGACACCCTTGGCTCAGGTGAACAGACATACTTGCTGTCTTTTTTTGGCCAGCAGGGGAAGAGTCATGACTAGAGGCTTTCAATAGAAATGCCGCAGTCCCTCCTCACGCAGCATTCTGATCTATCGTGGCTCGTCGGCTTATCGCGGGACAAAGAAAGAAGGCAGAGCGAATGAATGTTGATGACACCTTTAATTTATTGCGCCCCGAAAAACTATCATTCTTCTGTGATGATGAGTCGGTATAGATATTATCATGACAGGCCTAGCTATGCTGCAGTAACATAAAGCGTCAAGTTTTGTAAGAATAATAGTTCCAAAATTCTACAGTGAGCTAAAGAAAAATGAAAACACACAAAGTACCTTGACCAAAGATACAGTTTTTCATTCCGAATATACAGATATAAAGATATGAGCATTTCCTGTCCAGTGCCGATCAAAGTCTGCCCTGGCCTGTTTTTCAAATGCATCTGAGAGTTTATCCTGAACAATTGTATTTTGATGTGGAGTGCATTCAGGGTGATTTTCTCCCCCTACCTAATCTGCTTGGAAAAAGCTTGAGGCTTACAATCATTGTGTGTATTCCACACCAACTGACTCAGTGATTGTGATGTGAAACAGAGCAACAGCCATTTAGTAAGTGACCTGATTAAGGTTGAGACTTGGTGTAATGTGTCATTCATCACAGTAAACATGCCATGAAGTGAGAAAGCCATTACTAAAGGAGCTTTTTTTTCTGCACATTTAATCATGGTCAAATTTTCAGCAACTGATCAAATATTTGAACATTATAATGTGCTATCTTTTTGTTTTTAAATTGCAAATTCACTTTTCCATAGTCAGTGATTTTTATTTTTTTGCGTTAAATTGATGAATCTCACTAAGGTTCCACTGTAGGTACATATACTGGTGACAGTATCCAAATAGCCTGATAAGTGGAAGAGGAACAATACAGTGAGCTTTAGTGATCAATCAATCATTTTCTCTCATTTTTGTTTGTATCTCACATCTTTCATACTAAATCGGGACACTGATGATTTTTAAAGAGTTAAGTTGCTAATTACAATAAAAATATATAGTAATAATTTGAGGACCATGCAACAAATTGGAGAATTTACATATAAAATAAATCATACTACTTACGAAAAATACAAGTTACTAAACAAGTTCTTGAACCAATTAATTTTGTAAGGAGAGGTACCACCGTGTTGTGCAATAAATAGAAAACAAGTCAGCGACAAGGGAGAAATAATGTGTGATAGACAAAAGCATTTCATTAATTTCATTTGTTTGTATCAGTATGACCTTTTAGCCTAATACAGCTTCTATTATCATTCTTCTATTGCCATTATGCAAGAAGTGTAAAATTAAAGCTGACACTTGCATCCTCACGGAGCAATTAAACAATAAATGAATCCTCCGAAACTTTGTAAACTTCTGTGACGAGTAAAAATACACTAAAATGTTGACAGGGGGAAAATAACCCTTAAAGAAAGGTAATAAGACTAGAGGACGTTTCAAGAAGCCATAAAAGAACCACATAAAAGCTACCATTAGCCGTAATAGTCTGAACTTCCATTAAAGCAAATGCTACACTGTATTTAGAATTTATTCGCAATTCATTCAGGAACGATAGCAACCATATAATAAATTTGCAAGTGAAGCTTTAATAAAGCTGTTTGAATTTTATCGATTTATCTTTGGAACAATCGAAGTAGCTATAATTAAGTGCAAAGAGTCATTTATCATCCATTTTCCACAATTCCACCAGTTGAGAACTGCCTTCTCCCAACTGACTTCAGGCAAGAAGCACACTTAACAATGATCGCCAGTCAATAAATTGCACACCATCAATTAAGATAACGTTACACCAATGTGAGAGTATGGGCAGGAGTTTTAGGGTGTTCCTAGTTAACCATGTGAAAAACCAAGGAAAGAACAATGAAAGCTAGGTACGAGTCTTTAGGGTTTTCTCTGCATTTGACCCATCTGGCAACAAAGATATTTCATTTTCACCGAACTGGAAAGCACCAAGCACATATAACACACTATCAGAGGAAAATCTCTGACACCTACTCAAAAAACCATTGATCTTCAATAAATCTAACATGCACCGAGAGAAATCCCACACAAAGAATTGGAAAACTACACCGAGAAAGGCCAGGGATGAGATTCAAATCATCTGGCTGTGAGGCCAGCTAGTCTCAAGTCACCTATTAACAACCACTCACACTCACAATTTCACCAATGGACGATTTAGAGCACAGGTGTTAAACTAAAAAAAGCCCGGCTTCAGGTCTAGCGTGCCACATCACTTTACGTTGCTCACAAAAGGTAACCAACATACAAATGGCCTTTTTTCTCCGTGTTCTGTGTTGACTGTTATGCGTGGTGGCGCGATCGGGGGAATTTGGACCCAGTTGCAGGGAAGCAGGGTGAGACGAGACGAGCTGTTCTCATGACAGTAGCTTTAATGACTCAAAGGCTTTACAAAATAACAAGGGCTTATACATCCCAAACCAAAATAAAAACCGAGCATGTGGAATAGTACCTGGTAGCAATTTATGCTGTAACATGTAGGGTGTCACGCAGGACGATCCGACAATGACTAACTACTTCTGTGGTACTTAAATACCCACATCAGGAAGTAATCAAGGATTGTTTGCAGCTGCTCTAACCTGACGGCAAGCCAGGAGGGGCAAATGAGCCGCTCCTGACATTGACAGTATAACCAAAAAGTTTGAATGGACTAAGACTCTCCAACATAATGCATTTGAGCTAATCTTTCGCGACCAGTGCAACATTACACCACAATCTCATGTGACGACCATAACATCTGAAAATTTGATGTCTATCCCTAGAATAGCTACCAATCTTCATTCTGAGCCGTCCACAAATGTGTAGAAACCAGAACAAAAACCACGTGATAAACTTTCATAGCATGCCTCAGGTGGTCTAAAAAATAAAAAATAAAAAAAACGTTCGATTGATTCATACATTCCACAACCTAATAATGCAATTGTATTATATTTCCATCAAGACTCACTCTTAGTTGAAAAATGTAACGAATATCTAGCTACTACTGATTTGTATCTTCAAACAATGTGGAACTGAAAAGAATCCTTTTTTCACTATCTCAAGAAACCCTGCAGAGAGACACAGGGTGCGGCACCTTGCCCCTTCCCCCAAAATAGGTGCACAAATTTTAATTCTGTATTCCCGTGAGCACAGGATACAAAGACAAGATGCAGATTTGCATGTGACCAGGTATATCTTTAATGTAGCCAATTACTGACAGATGCCCCCAAATCTTATTCACCTTTTACCTTCTTTAATTAGTTCTTTATCACTGCCGTTGGATGTTGACTGCAGGGCTGATACGCCCCTGACGAGAGCATTAATAAGGACGTGTCAGGCACCAAATCCGTAGGGTTTCTGTCAGCATGCGTTATTTGCTCTTAGCGCTGTCATCTTTGGCAAAACGCACATTGTGACATTTAATAAAATAATGAAGAGTGCAAGTTGAGGAAGTACGCAGCAGTTTGAAAGCCAAACGTTTACACCCGCAGGTTAAGGAAATATGAATAAAAAGAGAATTGATGTGCTTGTTTACAGCCAATTTGCAGGTAGTGTGTTATTAGCAGGCATCCTGTCAGCGTGTATGGATTAAAGGAACATCAGATTGAGCTGCCATGTTTTTAAATTGGCATTAACATTCCCCTGATAAAGGCAAATGTATTCACTATTACATGCCTCCTCTATTGATTTCTTTTTTTCCAGCAGGTCTTGTAATAAAATGAGGTTTCTCTCCTTTTGTCAGCTAATTATCAAGAATGAGATTTTCTCACGATTAAATGTGTCGCTTCGGACACATTGAGGTGCACCGCACATGAAGTGAGGTGGACTAAGGTAATTGGTTTTAATTTTAAATTTAGACTTAAGCCTAATAAAGAGACTACTAATTTTTTACATTAGATTTATAATACCATGGATTACCACGTGTGCATAATATTTCCCTTATTTTTATGTGGGATCATGAGAGTATTTGTGAAGCGTAATGAGCAGTTTGGGATCGGCTCAACATTTCAAGCAATTATTTGTGAGCGTTATCTGAAATCAGGCTACATCCGTAATTCATTTGACTACGTAATCTATTGATTTCCGCTAATGGTTCACGGCTTTACCAGTCTGACTTTATTTTTACTCTCTCCACACCGATAGTGTGAGTGTTCCCCCCTGTGTGCACTGTCGGTGAAATATGATTTGCCCAAAGCTAACTAGGATAGGCTCCAGATTCCCTGATCCACAGCATGAAAATCAGTAAAGAAAATTAATAGATGAATTTTCAAATCAGCATATAATATTTTTATAATCATATTGTTAATAACTGAATTAAAAATCATCAAAGTCACACAAAAACACATTGTATTTTTAATGGTTTCCATTCATTTAGCCTTTATATGGCATGTTTAGTTATTTACTTTAGTTACTGGCATGTTATGCTGACCAGACAATTGGAGGGCAAATTTAAACAGTCAATCATTCACAGTCATATTAGCACAGTCACTGACTGAAAAGAAACAAAACACCATTTGGACAAGTGTGATTGAGGAGGCATCAGTGGCTTTAGGGGGAAAAACAATAGTTAATTATTTTGAAAAAAACTGTCGGTAGGTAGCAAAAACTGTCCATAAGTAGCAAAAACTGTCCATAAGTAGCAAAAACTGTCGATAAGTAGCAAAAACTGTCGATAAGTAGCAAAAACTGTCGATAAGTAGCAAAAGCTGTCGGTAAATAGCATAGGGAAAACAAATGAGAACCCAGAATGATTAAAATTTAAAAAAGGAAATATTGATTTGAAACAAAATATATATACATTTTCACGGTGGTTTTATCCCCAAAATGTTTTTTTCTCTTGAAAAAAGATGATAAATAAAATAATAAATACATTTACTATTTTATTAAAAATAGAATGTTTAGTTCTTTCCCTATTTTGTTTCCACTGTAAATACATTTATTTTTAAAAGTGAATATATTTACAGTTTTTTTGTTATTAAAAGTTTTTCCTACTTTCTAGTTCTTCAAGTGTGATTGAGAAGGCATTAGTGGATTTAGGGGGGGGAAATAATAGTTAATTGATTATTTTGAAAAAAACTGTCAGTAAGTAGCAAAAACTGTCGATAAGTAGCAAAAACTGTCGGTAAATAGCATAGGGAAAACAAATGAGAACCCAGAATCATTGTTCGAAATAATATTTTTGAAATGTTGACTTGTTTTCATAGCATTTCTAAAGTACTATCTTTCTTTACAGTATGGCTCTAATACTCTGTTTCTTTATAATGTGAATCACGTTCGCATTTCGCTTTCCATTCTCCCCTTAAAAACTCCCTGCTGTGAAAGAATGAAAAATTAAGGGTGGCTTGAGATCTAAGGTATGCAATGTGTCAGGTTCATAGCCAGAAAACAATACCTGGATGCATGATGTAAACCATTAAATGTCCACAAAGTTGTCTCCCATCCCATTATGAATGTCCTTAGCTGTGGGTAATAGCAACAACCAGCTTGTATTTTTGTAAGATGGCTATGATAAATCTGTAATGGAAGGGATTTGATGGTAGTTTGCCACTGTGGAACTTGTCCCCTTGGACCTGACACCATAAATGGTCTCCATCCAAAAGCAAGAAAGTAATTGCTCATTTTATACATACGCCGCACTGTGACCAAATCACTATTCAATTATTTACACCCCTTCCTGCTGCTCAAGATTTGGACAGCAGTATTGAAATGGGACCAAAAGTGGAACATTGGTCTGTGGAAGGTACATTGGACACATCACTTTAAAACTAAAGAGAATGTGTCGACTTCAGAAAAAATCAAAACATTTTCTTAAAATAAATTGTCTCTTTCCTTTTTCAAATGAAAAACTAATGATTACAATTTATATATATATATATATATATATATATATATATATATATATATATATATATATATATATATATTGATTTGAAATAAAATATATATATAAATTTTCATGGTTGTTTTATCCCCCAAATGTATTTTTTCCTCTTGAAAAAAGATGATAAATAAAATAATAAATACATTTATTATTGTATTAAAAATAAAAATAGAATGTTTAGTTCTTTCCCTATTTTGTTTCCACTGTAAATACATTTATTTTAAAAAGTGAATATATACAGTTTTTTTTTTGAAAAATATTAAACGTTTTTCCCACTTTCTAATTAAAGAAAAATCAAAAGAATATTAAGAAGCTCAAAAAGAGGATTTTGACAAATCTTACTGTCCAGAAAAAGTGTTGTTTTATATCCTTCCTTCACTCACCTTTTAACTGTGTGATTTTATTTTACAGATTCCTCCATAACATTGCATTTTTATGACAACACATCCCTTTACACTATAGCTGCAAATTAAAGTATTATATTAGACAGACATACAAAAACATCTCATACCTGCAAACAATAGTATATTTGCTAGAACAATACCATGGTTGACAATGTAAGAATACAATTGAGTGATTATTTCTTAATTTTAACCACCAACAACAACAAAAATATGAAAAGATATAAGCTCTTAATTTACAAAACTCTGACAGCCCCCTTTTATGCTTATAACAATTTCAAAATCAACACAAAAATGTGTCTCTATGAGTGGAGAAAAATGTGAAAGAAAGTAACTTGACTTTCTTGGCGTGATTAAAAAAACTTTTGATTGTTTATCCGTCATGTTTTGTTTTATATGGGCATTTTCTAATTCTAATACAGAAGTTCATGTTAAGTTAAAATTGTACTTATTAATATAGCACTAAGGAACCATTTATTTCCGTGATTTCCTAAGGAAAAGAGTTTACAAATGTTTATCTCCAATGCTCCCCTGTTAAAGAAAATGACTTCCACAATTTATCACAAAGAGAGTCCAGGCTGAACTCTATATTGCGAGAGTGTGAAGGTGATTGGGTGGTGATGTAATGAATGTGTTGAGAGCAAACCGTAGGTAAGTTGCCACAATGCACAATGTAGTAATTGATCTGCAGTGCTGTCTGTTTTCTATTAGTCCGCAATATTTCTGGATCAGTCGGCGTCGTGCGAACACTTGATCAACTCGTAGAATCATTTTACGCTATTCCCCCAGTGACTCATAAATCATGATGGGAAGCGAGAAGCAGGTTCTTTCCCCCCCTTCTCTTTAGTTTCAGTTATATTCATTTTTTAAAAAGTTTGAATCCTCTTATTGTTATTCAAGTGCATCCTTTCGAAGTGAATGTAAGAAAACACTAGGTAGGCGTTTGCAGAATTGCTGCGCATAACTTATTTCAGAGGAAGACAAAAAATAGATTCAGGATGTAGATACCTCACACGAACTCACTAAAAAGCGCTAAATCAATAAAATGGATAATAGTTGTTTCTGTTTTTGAATGTACAAGTGAGGCACCCTGGCACAGCGGCTAGACTCTAAGATGTGAGAAAATGAATTATGTATTTTTCATTTATGTTCACCCTTGGCACGCAGTATTTTAAGGGGTATTAAAGACATAGCGGAATGTACGCAAACATAAAGGTTAAGAATCAGGCGATTCCTCGAGGACTGTATACGAAAGCAGTGCATCTGTCGTTGCTGTCAAGCTGTTTTCTCCTCATGGCACTAATCCAATCTCCATGAAAGTAGGAGAGATGAATTCAAATAAAAAGCAAATATTCTACAGCGCCGAGGTAATGAGAGGAAGGAGGAGGAGGGGGCGGTGAGCACTGGAAACGATCCACCCATCCTAAATTGGTCTAATCAGGTCGTCTGTTTTGACGTCACGCATTCTCACAGCCGTGCTTCCCTGCTGTTGAGTGATTGGCATTTATGAGCAACTCAATCAGAAATAGTTAGCTCCACTCTGTGATTATCAATCACATCAGACGCTGTCACAAAGTGTAGGGAAGGTACAAATGGTGAAGGATGTCTGTTTGCAGATTGAATACAGAGGGGAAGATAAGGACACTAAGCCAGATGTTGTATTCTCAGTCTCGTCTTTGGCGTTTTCCCCGCTTGCCGAGCGAAGCCGTCTGTGCGGAGCAACGTGGGAACAATCGTCTCGACTATGCGGCAGACAATAACCAGGTGGACGACGCACACATGTGAAGGCAGCTCAGGCAAAACTTTTGTTCTTGTGAAGAAGAACTAAACACAAACGAAATGGCATCGTGCTTTGGACAGCCACCAAATTCTACGCCATCAAAGAAGTCCAAGTTCTGGAGATTGCATCTATCCAATCATCCTTTACTAGCATTTAAAACGCAGTATTTCAATTTTTCAATATTTAACAAAGTAGGTTGGCTAGGCCTTTACATTGCAAACTTTTTATGTACTGTAACTGTAACAATGAAGTGTTCAATTAAGAAGCAACTATGCGCTGTATAACCTTGGGGACATCGTTATACACAGCAACCATTTGCATTCTCTAGTTCCTTTTATTCTGCATGCCACCAAGATTACAGTCTATGATGGTGATTCCCATAGACAGTGGTACCTCTAGTTCACATGTGTCAAAGTGGCGGCCCGGGGGCCAAATCTGGCCCGCCGCATCATTTTGTGTGGCCCGGGAAAGTAAATCATGAGTGCCAACTTTCTGTTTTAGGATCAAATTATAATTAAGTGTATAGATGTATATTAAATTTCCTGATTTTCCCCCTTCTAAATCAATAATTGTAATTTTTTAATAAAAAAAATTCTGTTTGTAGTTCAAAAATCATTTTGTAAAATCTAAAAATATATTTAAAAAAAACCTAAAATAGACATTGTTTTAGATCTATAAAAAAACTGAATATTCAGGGCTTTTAATCCATTTATTAAAAAATATCTAAATATTATATCTAAAATGGTCCGGCCCACATGAAATCGAGTTGACGTTAACGCAGCCCGCGAACCAACCCGAGTCTGACACCCTTGCTCTAGTTAGATAATTAATTGGTTCCAGATTTTTTTTCGTAACTTGGATTTTTCATAAGTAGAGGCATATATTTTACATTAAAATTTGCATAATTTGTTCCACATATTTAATCCTAGTCACTGTACACTCTTTAAAAATGATAAAAGTATACCAATTTGTATGAAATATATATGCAAATGTATTTATCTAAGCCGCCTCATAGTGTAGTGGTTCATCACCTGACTTTGGTGACCTATAACATCGTACATTTTATCATGATGAATGACAGACCATTTCTGATTTCCATCCATAGAAAATTTGAAAAATAAAAATTAGGAAAATCCATGTATGTTATTCTGTAAAATTATTTAAGTGTTGTCAACTAACAAGCATCACATTTATGTGAACATAATGCTAATGTTTTGTTTACTTTTCAGTTGAATGCTTTCATGAAAAAAACATGATGACTTTAAGTGTGCTGTTTCTAATATAACAGCCTCAGAGAGATCCTTGGTGAAGGTAATAATCTTGCGCAATAAACGGGCCAAATGAAGACTGTTTTCCAACGGCTCACCTTATGTGCAGACTAGGCAGAATTTCTCAACTGAATTATGGAGCAATTGGCTGCAGCTTTGATGTGATGAATCCGCACCCCCCTGAAGTATACACTGACTCAAACAAAGCCAGTCAATGGCTTGTTGCAACGTGGGCCAGACCTCCACTATCCTCTTGTACCCCTTGCTCCTCAAGGACTAGGCCTTCCAAGTAAAATGGGCTTTTCTGCTCTTTGAAATGGTTCACTCAAGAGTTCGGGGGGTTCGTGAGAGAGAGTGGAGTGGGGCAAATGGCACTCCTGTACAAGGATGTGGAAATATGATGAATATTCAAGCGTGGGAAAGGTTGCTGTGACAACAGCACTACTTTTTGCGTAATATTAAGAAATTGAAGTTACCTTGGGAGAAAAGTCATGAAATTCCGAGAAGAAAATCGGTACATTACTTAGTTTTACGCCCTGTGAACAGGAAGTTGTTCGGGGTCTGAGGACGTCAAGTTTGGGGTGACATAAGGTCAGTGTGAAAAATTCAATATTGATGTAAGTTTTTTTTGTGTTTCATTGGTTGTGTGAGTGTGAAGAGTTGTGACTCACCCCCCAAGTCAGCTAGGATAAGGTCCCGCCCTTTGATACTCATGAATGCACAGAAAATGAGTGGATGGTCAAATTCTGATATTTTTTAAATCTTATTTTACTCCCTTTCAGTAAAATTAATAGTGGAGAAAATGTGCGTCTGTGGAGCAATAGGAGAGGTTCGCGAAAAGGGTGATGTAGCTTCCCAGTTATTCGGAATTGAATAAGGTTTGTAGGGGAAGGGGGGAGAGATGATGAAGAGTATCAATCATTCTGTCTTGAGTGTGAAGTTACTCGGGGGTCGACAGAATGTGCAATAATGAAAGTTCACTTCCTCAACTCTGAGGAGGTCACGGGTGGATTTACCTTCCCTGCAACGATCCCATCAGGTTTACAGTGACTGAGCTCTCCGAAAACACATGTAAGCCTTTCCCGGTTTTCTGTGGAGCATTCCTTATCATATCTGACCATTTAAAAGGGTAATAGTTGCAAGTTTGCTTCCATCTATCCTACACTGTATGCCCACCTAGTCTACAATCTAAATATCCCTCACACATATACATAATTGCTGTTGTATTCAGTCGAAGAGGGATCAGTGGACCCCTTAGACGCGACCTGATAACATTATTGTGGACCTGCCTACTCCATTGTTTCGGTATTAGCGTGCGGGGTGGTGACAGAGAACTGTTAAATTGAGACGGATTGAATGCAGCTGATGTGGAACTCTGGTTTGTCAGAGTCATTTCTGGAGTGGTTGCCTCATAAACTGTCAATCAGATGAATGGTGAGTAGGAGTGGAGAGAATCACCTGAGAGGTGAGGATAGAGCTGTAGAAGAAGTGTTGGTGCAGCTACGTCCTTGAGACTACGACAAGACAGATTTGGAAATAAATAATGTAGTATTTTTAGGAGTCATGAAGGTTGCAAAAACAGATTCATATGTTTGGAGAGCAGGTGAAAAATTGAGGAATGTCAAGATGCATAACCAATGTGCTGATTGAAGGCTGTGCCATAGGTGCATGGCAGTTAAAACCGGCAAGGTCAAACACTGCTAAGGTTGTATAAAATAGGAGTTGTAAATGATTTGTTCTCCAAACAGTATTCCAAAAACATGGCAATGTATCCAAATTGCAAATAACAATTGAGTGCAATTATGAGGAAGAACCAAATTTCAATGTTTCTGTCGGAATGGAACAGATTATGGATCAAATGTTAATTGTCAGATTAAATGTCTAATTTTTAGGGGAAAATGTATTGTTTTAGAATTCCATGAGGTCATTTTCTTTTTTAAATGTTGGTTCAAGGCCAATTTAACCACTGAGTGGCATCCCCTCTTCTTTCTTACTGCAAACCACTGGGGATCGAGGAGAAAGGTTTCTAAAGTTTAGACGTAGGAATGCTGTCCCATTACTTTCTAATACAAGCCTCTAAGGCCCATTTTGATGGAGTTAGTGTTAGTGCCCGTTCCGGGCTCATGCTTGGCTTAGCACCATTTTTTTTGTCTGGATCAAACAACCAATGGCCCACAGAGCGGAAAATTGGTGCTTAACAAGCACCAACTTGTTGCAGGGCCAGAAGAGGGCCAGCTAAGGACAAACTACATCAAAAATATAGTTAAATATGTTTATATTAATGTTCAAATCTTTGGCATTCTGTAGTTTTACAATGCAGCAATTGCTTAGCTGTATTTCGACTATTATGAAAGATAAGGCAAATTTATGAAAGTGGTTGTTGTTCCTAACATTGTGTAAATGATTGTCTGGGTCTTGGGTTTGGTGTTATCTTGGTTGTGCTATGTACGTAAATCTGGCTGCAGTGTAGGTGGAAAAGGCAAAAAGTCAGAAATTGAAGCAGGAAGCGCATTCATGGTGTGGTAACCATGACAGCCGCAGTCAGCCTTAGAGGGTGGAGGACATGGGCAGGTGGGAATAGGATCGTTGTGGAAGTCAACGGGTGCTGGGTCTGTCAGCAACACAAGGTGTTATATTGTTGTTGTTCTTGGTTTTTTTTGGGGGGGGGGTTCACCCTCAGAGCAGATTATAGTGAGGACAATTTTGAATGTGTGGCGCATAGATGTCATAGGGGATCGCAGCTGGATTTGACGTTAATTGGGTGAACTCTGCACCTCACTGAAAGGAAATAAGACACTTTGAAGAGAGAGTGATGCTCACAGGTAACAGTAGATGGATGATGTGGAGATTGAATTTAGTAAAAGTATTGATAATGACTTGGAAATTTTAGGTTTGCTGCAACATAAATGTATTTAAGTGGCATTTTTCAAACTCACACTAACATATAGTAGCTGGATTTGAATAAATAATAAACCAGGTGCCTGCCCAATTCTCAAAATGTGCATTTGCTATGAAAAATGCTCAAAAAAGTTAGATTCATAGCACAATGGCGTCATGATACTGTTTAGTAGTCCAACTACTAATTTGAATTGATGAGCAAGAAAATGACAAACATCATCTTAGTTTTTTTTTAGGAAGATTGAATCCATGCCACTTACAAATAAATTTACGCCAGATTGGTGCTGATATTATTTTATGCTTTGCATTTTTCATTGGAGTAAATAGCAATCAATGGAAACCCCACATTTTCAACATTGGATTTGAGATTATACATATTAGTATGTAGACAACGAAGCACTATCGTATTGTTTAGATAATATTAATTGTTAAAGAATAGAGCTATGGGGTACACCAGTTTTTTAGGTGAAATTATCATTCCCTACACTTCTACAATTTGGAATGAATGTATGACGCACTTTTACATGGGGGCTACAAATTGGATTTATGATGTTATTTTGAGTGGATTTAATTTATTCATCTCATAATTTATTTTTTGCAACTGATATTTCTGAGCTTGATAACTTGGTAAAACCTAATTCATGTTTTGTTGTTGTTCCTTTTTGTGCTGACAACTGAAGTAGGTGGTACTAGTGTGTTTAGTTTATTCACCAGTGTATGCAAGTAAAGCCATCTTTATTTTTGGAACGTCACTTACTCAGCCATTGATTCAAGCCTCAGCAATTGTCTCCTTCGATAAAATCCCCAAGGGGGTGTTATCTGAAACGCTTTATTATATCACTTCAACCATCGTATATGCCACCGTAAATAAAGTTTTCTCCTCGCTGATCGTACCACATGAGGAGGGATCATCATTAGCTTCAATCTGATGTGTAATTTTTATGAAAAAAGTTCACAATTCTCATTCCAAAATATCACACAATAGATTTGCCCCAAATATATTTAATTGGAAGAAAGGAATTATAGGATACATCCCAATAGGGTATCCATGCCTGAGTAGATAAAGTGAAGGAATATTTCAGGAAGAAGTTGCTTTATATACAGTGCCGTTCCATTTTTCTTTTCTAAATCACACTTTTGCTGTGTGTCAGACAGTGTGTCAGAAATTGCAGGTGGCAAGGAAAGGAGAGTGGTAGGAGCACATGAAAAGGCATAAAATGAAAAATGAATGGTTGTCAAGAAAAAGAAGGTAAGGAAAAAGGGAGTGTATAAAAAAGTCTGCATTACAGAAGCAGTACCAACACCCCTGGCTGACACTTTAATACCGTTAATTGAGTGCAATGTAAACTATCTCTTCTTCGACCTTTGTGTCTGAAGATGTTGTATTGTCCTGTATTTAACCATTTACATTTAGAATTATGTGTGTGAGGCAGGGTGTGCTTATGGAAGATGACACAGGGAATAATAGAGTTCAAGAGGGAGAGAGAGAAAATAGCATGATTCCCGGGCACGCCTAATCTGAGCACGGGGGTCGATGGTGGGGGCTCAGCTCACAGATGGGCTCAGCGGGAGGTCCAGAGAGCCGACTCCTCAAAGGTAGAAGACCCACTTACTGACTGATCAGTGCTCAAAGGGCGCAGGGGCTGGATGGAGCAGATGATAACTAGAATTTGCTTTGAGAAAATATGAAACTCCCTTTTTATCGTTTGACTACAGTCTTTTGTCAACCCTGATTTACAAAATCTATGTGGAGTATTTATTACATGGAGCCCCGCTACCTATCTTAAACCGACTGTTGCTATGCAGGATATTCCTGCTGTTTAAGCTCTTTGCCAGCCCACCTCTACAACAGCCACTTTATTTATGCAGAGGTGACATCACAACAAATTTGAGTTTATTTATTCAAGACCACTAGTCATTTTCAGTCACATGATAACATTGTGAATGAATAAAGTTTAATCTAATCAATTATTTTTTCATTCATTCATTTTCTGAACTGCTTTAGCCTCACTAGGGTTGCGGGGGGTGCTGGAGCCTATCCCAGTCCTCGTGCCAGAGGCGCGGGACACCCTGAATCGGTGGCCAGACAATCGCCGGGCACGAGGAGACGGACAACCAATCACGCTCACACTCATAACTAATTTAGAGTGTCCAATCAGCAAACCACGCATGTTTTTTGGGGGGGAATGTGGGAGTACCCGGAGAAAACCCACCCAGGCCCGGAGAACATGCAAACTCCACACAGGTGGATCAACCTGGATTTGAACCCAGGACCCCAGAGCTGTAAGGCCGATGCACTGACCACTCAATCCACCAGGCCGCCTATTATTTTTTTATAATAATTAATTTACAAAAAAATATAGACCTACATGTTGATGGAACAATAATGAATCATTTTTTAAAGGTATGTTGACTTTTACTTCTATAGCCCCTTTCCACCTTCAAAGTACTTAATACATAATACTTAATACTTAAAACATAAGGTGCGTTTTCTCGGCAAAAGACCCAAATAAGTGATAATTTCGGACTCGGAATTTGGCATTCTGCCGTGATGGATACATCGCATCACCCCCCGAGCGGATCCCTTACCTCTCACTGTCTTTCACTTACCTTCAGTCAGCCAGTAGGAGGCAGATCACCGCCTAATGTCTATTCATATTACCTCACCCCAAAGTTATTACGCAGAAAGGATTGTGTGTCGTGCTACCGCAAGTTTAGAGTCCTGATGGATGTGGGAAAAAACTGTCCTTAAGCCTATTTGTCTGTACTTTGTGGGACCTATAGCGTCTGCCAGAGGGCAGCAGCTGGAACAGATTGTGACCAGGGTGGTATGGGTCCCCGATGATGTTCCTGGCTCTGCTGAGGTATCGAGGGCTGGCAATGTCTTCCAGTGAGGGCAGAGAGCAGCCGACAATCTTCTGGATTGGATAACTTTATTCATCCCGTATTCGGGAAATTTCATTGTGACAGTAGCAAGAAAAGGCATAGTTATAAGTCAGACAGTACAGTCGCAAAGGCCGCAGAACAACAAAGCAAAAGCAAAAGCACAAAGTACAAAGCAAATCAAAGTCAATGGGATAATTAAGAATCACCAAATCATTAAGACAGAAAAGCAGCAAAAACACAAAACGAGCAAGAGTGGACGGAGCTACTGCCACCGGCTGCCACTTGAATGGCGCCATCTTGGTTTCGGTAGCAAAAACGGATAGACTCAAAAAGACGTTGTAAAGTTGGACAAAAACTACATTGTCATTTGGCTACGAAACGTGGGAGTTCACCATCTTGGTCAAGGATACTTTGACGTGGCCACCAGGGTGGAGAATAGAACCCCCAACCTTGGTTGGAGAACAACTACTCTACCACTGAGCCATGCCAAAAAGAATGATGTTGACAGTACTAATATTGTGATTATCTCTGGTAAAATGGCAAATGTATTTTACAACATTAACAAACATGGTCAATCTAACATTTTGATAAGGGAGGTAACAACATGTGTCATTGGAACAATAATAAAAATTGGTTGTTTTTTGGTTCGCAGTGTTTATCATTTGATCAGCGACGAGGAAAACTACAAAATAAACAAAGTGGCAGAGAAAAGAAATAGGCAAATAGGAAACAGACAACTCTCATGTTATATTGTACATGTGTATGTGTGTGCACAGCAAGCATGCAGCCAGGATAAATAAGGGGTTTACTGTATATTAAGGTATTTGTGGTCAGGATTAATGGTCGGGGGAATTTACAATTTAACAAAATTCGGAGTATACTAGCCTCAAAGAGGAAAACATCCTGGGTAGATTTGCTGTAATAACAATGACATCTCTCCATGCTTTTTGAGGAGTCTAAGAAAATCCTTTAGGCCAGAGCTGAATCCTTTCTACTGGTAATTGTAGAAGACAGCATCGGTAAGATTGACACAATGCCTCATACTTGCAATGGCTCAAGTAAATAAAAAGGAGAGACCAAGAGGGTAGAGCTTATATATAGGTAAGAATATAGCTTTCAGGGGCCAAGGTACAACTCAAGACATAAGCTCTTTCTGAGTGGACTGAAGTCAATCAAAGTGTTACTGTATACCACTGCAAAAGGTAGTGTTAAATCCTAAATTGGATTGAATTATCACTTGAGGTGTTAAAACGGGTTATGAATAATGTAGTGCAAAATTATAAACCTGAGATGTGTCTATTCCATTCTTTAAAGAAGTATAAAAAACAAAAACCACAAGAAATTACAGCTATGGAGAACAAAAACACACAAAACTAAGAGCCTGTAAATACTGGGGAGCAGGAAACAAATACATTAACAATTAAAGCATAATTTCTAAAACATTATACAAAATGCTACCAGGCATTCCTCGAAAGGCACGTTCGAAATCTGACGTAGTGTTGGGGAAATTCTATTCATGCTTGTTTGTTTTAAAATATTTTTATATAATCCGGTTCCTCAATATATCGTAAAACATGAATGTATCTGGCCTAAACGTGGTGCTGATTGAGGTCAGGCAGTAGAGACAATGTATGGCACTGCTATCCTTTTGTGTTTGTTTGTTTTTGAACCACATTCTCAAGATTTAGTTGCATATCTCGATTTATGAATTTCAAACACATGCTTTTTATTTTTTTACCATCTCAAAGTAACATTTCCATCTGTGCGCTTTGCATTAAAAGCAAACTAATTGGTGGCTCTGCTTGAAAAGTTTGCAAACAAATTCCTCTGGTGCCAAACATTAGTCAATCAGAGTCTGGTAAAGTGTTACCTATTTATCCTTATGTCCCTTGGAACAGTAGAAAGCTAATAACAATCAACCAGACTTTAATTCATCAGCGATGAATACAAATGAGTCAACTGACTTGAAACATTTTCACAACATTAACCCAGCCCAACTCTATTTCTCAAAAGTGACAATAAATCCAGACAAAACAACAGTGCAACGGAAATGAGCATTATAACTAGACGAAATGTAAGGTAAATAAGCGAACTGAAATCCAAAGATGGCACCATTCCACTGGGACGTCCTTTCTTTGTATGGAACGTGCCGAGTAGTAGGTATGTTTGGGAAAGGATAGCAGAATCGGCAAGTGGCACAGCACGTCTTTCCAACTCAGTTCCAGCCTCCTCCTGCAAGCAGGAACAGCTTGGCAGATCCCACAGGAACAGACCTGACGACGGTCTGCAGCTGTGCTGAGAATTGTCACCATTAAATATTCACATATTTAATCCGTTAAAACAATGCCCCAAATACTCTTACACACATGCTCTCCATGCTGATGATTTGGTTGATTTTTTACACCGCTGAGCTGTATTATGCACATTTTTGTGAACAACTGGTGTCAATGTCATAATTCGTTAGGAATTATTTAAATTCAGCTTGGTAAATCTGCTTCACATTGAAAATCTAGTTTCGGCAACGTGGTGGATATTATAAGAACTGCAGAGGATTCGGTTCATAGATATTCAAATGGTTATAAAGCACCTTCACCATAAATAATTGGATTGGATAACTTTATATATATTATATATAATATATATATTATTATATTATATTGTATTGTAGTATAGTGTAGTGTAGTGTAGTGTATAGTGTATAGTGTATAGTGTATAGTGTATAGTATAGTGTATAGTATAGTGTATAGTATAGTGTATAGTATAGTGTATAGTATAGTATAGTGTATAGTATAGTGTATAGTATAGTGTATAGTATAGTGTATAGTATAGTGTATAGTATAGTGTATAGTATAGTGTATAGTATAGTGTATAGTATAGTGTATAGTATAGTGTATAGTATAGTGTATAGTATAGTGTATAGTATAGTGTATAGTATAGTGTATAGTATAGTGTATAGTATAGTGTATAGTATAGTGTATAGTATAGTGTATAGTATAGTGTATAGTATAGTGTATAGTATAGTGTATAGTATAGTGTATAGTATAGTGTATAGTATAGTGTATAGTATAGTGTATAGTATAGTGTATAGTATAGTGTATAGTATAGTGTATAGTATAGTGTATAGTATAGTGTATAGTATAGTGTATAGTATAGTGTATAGTATAGTGTATAGTATAGTGTATAGTATAGTGTATAGTATAGTGTATAGTATAGGATAGGATAGTATATTATATAAGCACCTTCACCATAAATAATTGGATTGGATTGGATAACTTTATATATATTATATATAATATATATATTATTACATTACATTACATTATACAACTTTGTTATATAATAACAAGCAAACAATGCTTTAACAAAAGCATTTTTGTTTGTATATATATATATATATATATATATATGCATACAATGACACTAATATTCAGAGGCACAATGAACGAGCCGTCTACAATGTTTTACCTGTCACCAGCATATCTAAGCAGCTTTTATCATCGTATATTTCAGTACAAGAGATATCAACCTCAATCATGCACTTCCATTTTTGTCGCCATGCACAACGCTTCAGACAGCCATGTTCTTTACTTCTGATCAACAAAGGGAAGGGAACTCAAGACTGTGACACTGAGTAATTTGGAATAAAGGTGCAACAATAATACCACACCAGGGAAACAAAATCTAAAGCAAAAGTCGGGAAGAAAGAACAATGTACCAAGGCGGAGATAAACAACAGATTAATATGTAAGCATAGAGAAAAGGAGAACGAGACATTAAAGCTCTCCATCACACTTCATGGCTGCATATATTTCTTTTCAAAATAATAATAAAATAAATAATAAATGAGACTACCTTGTTCTTTGGAGACATTTAGACACTAGTTCATTGCTCAGATATGTATCTAAAATGAAAGTAAAGCTATTCATTATTTAATTTCCGAGGTGCAAAGTAATATACGTTGTATTTACTTAAATTTACTTGAAAATTTTACTTTTAAGAGTAGTTGTACTACACCCTACTTTTACTTGACCAAATTTGTAAAGAAGAAATGTTACTTTCACTCCGCCACTTTGGGCTGCACAACAGTTACATTCTTCCTCTTTATTCTTTATATTAGATTTGTTTCATATTTTTGCTTTAGATTCCTACAGTTGCTCTGCCGCTATATCCTTCAAAATAACTGTGAATCTTTGGTTTTAGGAAGAGACTGTTGACTTTTAAATGGGAGTTTGCTGGTCTTGGTAGGCTGAGCATCACATATATTGTATTTACATTGACTTCAATATCAATCAGTTCAAATTACCTAGTGTATTATTTGCTGATTTCTAGGATGGTGTATATTTTCAGAAAAAGCTTCAGTCTTTATCATCATCAAACTGATTTTTTGTATTTTTCCCATGTATTTTGCTAATAACTTGCATCATGTAATAAGTAGCGTGCTCATTAAGGTTTAAGCATCACTTCACAGCTCAGGTTGTTTATATTGGCCACCTACCTGCTTGCCTAAGGAGTCTTAATGAATGCACCACAGCGAAACACAACACAGCTTGAGCCGACCAAGTATGCGTGCGACGCTGCAAACATTTTAAGAGAAACTGATGGAAAGCAACGTGACAACTGGCAGAAGTGAAAATACACACCCACCTGGCATTACTGTGAGCAACCCCACATCCTAGTCTTCTAATATCCTAAAAATAATCTTTAAACAGAGAGACAAGTCTGTCAAAGGATCAAAAAGGCGCAAGTGCCGCACCAGCTGGTACTGTGTAGAATACTTTGGATGTTGATGCAGCTCATAAGTGATGTATAAATATAATAAAGTGACGAGTCCGAAATTATCACTTATTTGGGTCTTTTGCCGAGAAAACACTACAAATTTCGTCATACGCAGTTTCTGGGTGTTGGGGTTATTCTGGGATATTATTCTATATGTGCATATTGTGCATTGGAATATGTGTATATTATTATATCATTCTTACGAAGACGAAAGCTCGATATAAGAAGGACACTCAGGACCCCCCACAGCTGGCTTCGAGGACATTTAATAGTTTTCAGGACTATTGACCTGACAGGTCACCAAGTTCCGGGCCGAGGACTGTTTACTGGGAGATACACCTCGACCCTTTACCCAGATGTAAGTTCGCAATGAAGATCTGCGAAGGACTCTTAAATTGCTTTGACTTGGATTCCGGTACGCCGGATATGCAATTGTTGTTGCAGTTGTTTTTTTTACCTTAATTGTGTTATTCGCTGATGCAATTGGATTGAATAGATAACCTTGTAATTGTTTTTATTCGATGTCTTAAATTGGCAGGAGATGAATTCGGTGCTTTAGAATGTCACGGTGGCAAGGACGAGCCAGGACGATTCTCACTTGTTTAACGCCAGAGATGTACCCGATGCCCACCTTGTATTGTTTATATTATATTAAAGTATACTTATTAATAAACCTATCACTGAGTATGATGACAATTAGGCTTTTTGTCGAGTCAATGATGATGACAAAGCCTATGTCCGATTATAAAGCCTGTATAGATGTATATAATAGGTCAAAATATAATGTTCAGAAGTATTTAGTGATTAAAAATCACATTTTTCTTTTCTCATATGATAATAGTAGCAGCAGAGTACATGACAGTGATAAAAATTTACCATAATCATTATGGTACTTTTTTTTAAAAACAAATGTACTTTCCCAAGAGCTAATAAAGTGAAATCATTTTCGTAAATAGCAAATATTTTCGTTTACAAAAAAAAAGACCAGCGAGGAGAAGAGCATAGTGGAAGCTCTAAGTTAAATGCCTCGAACCCAAAACGAATATGTTCAATCCATCTTGCCAACTGTTTGGGATATTATCATGCAACTGGATGAAGAGCCGTGCCAAATGTACTATAAATGGTTGCGTATGTCATGCTTAATTACATACTGCATTGAGAAAAAGGAAAAAATATCTTCACTAGCAGCTCTCAGCTTCATTCTCACCAGTTGAATATATCCACTGAGACAGTAGGCGCTAAAAGAATTGAGATGATATTTATAGGTACTTTGCACCTTTCTTTGCTGCAGATTATGTGTTCTTCCGACTTTATTCTTTCTTCACCAGTTCCGGTAATAATCATCTTTCAGTATAGCATGTCTTTTCACTATAGAAGGAAAAGGAAAAAAAACAGGTCTAAGTGAATGCTGCATTATGAACAATGAAAAGGGATTTTAAGGATCTCAGTAAAGTGCAATGGAGTAGTTTAGATGTAGTATTACAATTGCGACTTGAAGGTTACAAGGTGTTCATGTTATAGTTTTGTGGGGGGTTATGAGGGGAAAAAAGAAGATAAGTCAATGGAACACTGGTTTGAATATGATTTATAATTTTTTTGTCTATCTGTGGCACACTATCTAATCCACGTGTCAAAGTGGCGGCCCGGGGGCCAAATCTGGCCCGCCGCATCATTTTGTGTGGCCCAGGAAAGTAAATCATGAGTGCCGACTTTCTGTTTTAGAAACAAATTAAAATGGAGAGTATAGATGCATATTAAATTTCCTGATTTTCCCCCTTTTAAATAAATAATTGTAATTTTTTAATCATTTTTTTCAGTTTTTAGTTCAAAAATCATTTTGTAAAATCTAAAAAAAAAATATATATATATATATATATATATATATATATATATATATAAAAGCTAAAATAAACATTGTTTTAGATCTATAAAAAACTGAATATTCAGGGCTTTTAATCCAGTTCTTTTAATCCATTTATAAAAAGAAAATCTAAATATTATATCTAAAATGGTCCGGCCCATGTGAAATCAAGTTGACGTTAAAGTGGCCCGCGAACCAACCCGAGTCTGACACCCTTGATCTAATCAGTTTGGATACCCTTTAGCTGGGAAGGTGGCCCAAAAAAAACGTTTAATATTGTACAAAAATATATAATTTGGTGTCTGAGGAATATACTGTTTAATTCAATTCAAAATGTTTCATTTTAATGTTCTCCCTTGCACTTCCACCAAACAATAACACAAACAATATTTTTCATGAATACATATTTTTAGGGCATAATTGCATGTCCCTGCAATTCTTACCAGGACAGGCAGTACAAAAAAAGAATGAATAAATATTTACCTGCAAAGAATCAGATATTTCACCTCTTTTAAGTGTTTTTTATTCATTTGATAAAGTGCAAGACTATTTTTTGTCATTTTTTAAATAAAAATTGTATTGACATCCTTTGGCCAACTGCATATTTTCTTATTATGATACTGTCCAATCTTGATTAATTTACTATTCTATCTTTACAACAACCAATTGAACATTTAAAAATGGTATGTTCATAAAGGCAAATGTTTTTATAATGCTCATATTTTGTTTGGTCATAATAAAATGTCCAAAGACTGACAATAATAGTATTGTATCACATAGACTGGTTTAACTTTTAGTAATTAGGCACGAAAATATTTAGTGTGAAGAGTCACTCCACTGTTTATTTTTCTCATTATTTCTGACTGAGAAATAGCATAATTGGAATGAAAATAAATCAGCACTACATTGTTTTAAGGATACAAGCAAGAAATTAAGCACAACGCTCGTTGTTGTGCTTGATTTAGATCTAAATTCATGCAGCAAAATGTAGTTATCTACCTGCGTGTAGGGAGGAATTATTTCTTTATTTAGTTTTCTACCTTTTATTTCTCTGCAATTTGAACACCTCCCACGCCTGCTCCACTTTTCTCTTGTCTTCACACTTCTTAAAGATCTAGGAGCCGAGGCTGACAGTATTTTACCTTAGTGTTTCATCGTATGCTGCTCTAAATGTTACTTTATAGACTCCACAGGAGACGTTATGCAGGCTGTAGAAAATGTGCATATGTGCTGTGCAATACCTTGTTTTCAATCACATAGGAATTTGATATATGCCATTAATACCACAAATCTGTAACCTGAAAGAGGTGAAAAAAAGCTTGATTAAAACAAAAATATTAAACATCATGTGATACAGTAAAAATCCTCTGTTTTAACCCTGTCCAGGAATTGAAATGAAATAGAGCAATCTGCTTGGCATTTTGTGAGGCGAATTAATGATGCCAGATGATCACACCAGCACATTAAATTAATTACAAGCAGTGTGTCAATTCATTAAAAGTAGAGAAGCCAAGGATTATGATGAAAGATTTGTTTTTGTGAAACACATGTATTAGAGTAATGCATAAGTGTGTTTGATAAAGCTGCTAATTTAATTCTGCTGATTTAACAAAGCATTCAAGTGCCCATCTGCTCACATTTTAGAAGTCTTATTCTGTCAATAAAATTATTATTATTATTTTTTTAATTGTAAAGTGGCAAACAAGGACATCTATGGATCATATGGGTAGGACAGGGGTTGAAAACCTTTTTGACTGAGAGAGCCATAAACAATTCATATTTTAAAATATTATTCCTTGAGAGGACTCAGAATTTAAAAGTAAAAATACATGAAAATGTGTGCCCGTTTTAGTAATTCCACAATTTTTAAAATATAAAAAGTCTCTGAATTCTTTTGACAATATTGTTACACTATTGCTAATCAATGGGAATATGCATGCAGAAGAGTCTACTGGAAAAAAAATGTTTTAAATGGCGGTAGAGGTAGTGTCGGCGCCAAAGTGGATTTATGTCCACTGATTAATCATTCTCGCAGAGTAGAGCAGCAAACTGTTTGTTATACTTTTTTAAGAAGGCTTATTGTTTGATTGTTTTTAAATTAGGTGTCAGTACATCTGTACTCGGTTATTATGTAGGTGGCCTAAACGTGAAGTGCATAATCGCTAAAATAATTTAGATGCGTATGACCTCTAAAATGAATCATGAATGTCAAGGAAGAGATTTTTTCGCACCTCTAATTCCCCTCCTCTGCTGACAAATTACGTTCTACGCCAGCTAGACACCTTTGACCTCTCTCTTTGCTCTCGTGTACCCAGGACAAACCACATCGCCCTTTTCAAAAACACTCAATGTGATCATCATGATCAGCATCACAATGTTTAGTTCAGGATTATTTCCTTGCCCTTTAAAACCTCAGTGGAGAAGATGTAGACAGAGGTCTTTAAATTTTTAACTATATCATAATTGTGCTTATAGCAAATTCGCTCAGACCTCGAAAGTTGAGTGCCCCAAACTGGAAAATGTTGGAGTTTGAAACATTATCCAATACCAACATTTGATAATCTAGAGCATATGTGTCAAAGTGGCGGCCCGGGGGCCAAATCTGGCCCGCCGCATCATTTTGTGTGGCCCGGGAAAGTAAATCATGAGTGCCGACTTTCTGTTTTAGGATCAAATTAAAATGAAGAGTATACATGTATATTAAATTTCCTGATTTTCCCCCTTTTAAATCAATAATTGTAATTGTTTAATCATTTTTTTCTGTGTTTTTATTTCGAAAATCATTTTGTAAAATCTAAAAAGATATATAAAAAGGCTAAAATAAACATTGTTTTAGATTTATAAAGAACTGAATAGTCAGAGCTTTTAATCCAGTTATTTTAATCCATTTATTAAAAAAAAAAATCTAAATATTATATCTAAAATGGTGCGACGCACATGAGATCTGGTTACCATGAATGTGGCCCACCAACCAGACTGGGTTTGACACCCCTGATCTAGACCCTATCCCAATTTGCTCTACATTATCAAGGCAGTATACAACATGGATTGGTCATCATATTCACATCCTATCAAAATAACCAAACATGCATGTTTGGATAATATGAAAGAAGAAGGCGTTGCAGCTAACTCCCACCATTTGTCAGTCTTAACCTAATTGCACGCTTAAAACTAATACGTCGTCAGAGGACCAGCCACTTTGTACAATGGAGGAAGCCATTCTTTAATCGGAACAAATCCCAGCAGAAATTCCTAATGACAGCTCTGGAAATGTAACAGTCCTCCTCAAACAGAATGATTTCAGTTGTGCTTGAACACCCTCCCAGTGATCATTACTATTGTATGGCCTGCGCTTACTTTTACGCATCAAGTCTACATTATTTACCAAATGGGAACAGTTGGGGGGGTGCTTTGCATGGCAGTGAATCATCCATTAAATAATATAATCATCCGTTTCATTTGCTATGCTGTATTACAGTAAGTACTATTTACTTGTATTGATGGGACATGATGTTTTCAGACATTAAAAAGACAGATTTGGGACGGCAATAGTTCTTTTGACTTGTTCTTGTTAGGCACTGGGTAAAAAATATAAACTAAAAGGCTAATAGGACTGAAGGATTTCAAGAAGAGCCTATGGCTGCAATGAACTCAAAGAAGAGCAGACAAGCTGACAGATGGATGGACTCAATATATATATGGCTGGATGGAGACCATGTCAGTCAGATTAACTGATACAAGCAATGTGTGTGTTTGTGCGTGTGTGTCTGTGTGTGTGTGTGTGAGTGTGTGTTCTATTTTTCTCCATTCACGCAAATCAGCACAAGGATAACTTTTTGTAACAGCTCTTACATAAATTAGACTTAATCAGATTGTGTAACTGGCTGAATAGCTGTTTGGGTACAATGGTTAAAATGATGCATAACAAAATTCTATGAAATTAAACACTCACTATTGCAATTCTGGAGGTTCATTTTAGCGGCAACATGCCACAAAGACAGTCATGCATTCGGTATTTCTAGGAAACAACAAGGCTCTAAATATTTATTTGTCTTGTGATGACTATCAGTCATTGATGTGAAACAGCATGATTAGCATACATCTCTGTGATTGGATCAAATGCCGTCTCCCCTCAAGCTGTGACTAAGGAGACGAGATCCATGAGCTTCACTGTCATATCAAGTGAACATGATTGATCAATACTTTGAATGCATAAAGAGAAAATACAACTTTGGTTTAATTGTCTGGGAAATGTTATTTAATAAAAGGACAACTGGCGGCAAACAATAGGCAGCTGCCATATAACTAGGCTCTATGCAAGATAAAAAAGCTTGTCACAACAGTTTGAATGTACCAGATGTGTGACAATTGCCAGACATGATGGTTTACCACCGGGGGGAGGTTAACATCCATGGTCCATTACACAACATTGTAATGAAGCATGAATTACTGTGGCAGAGTTTTTCTCGATGCATCTTTGAGTTATTTCATAGTAAATTCCACTCATACAACTTTTTACTTTTTTTCTCTGCTGAATTTTACATTGCTGAAGGAAATCAAAATTGCAAAGCCACTTTTATGCCTTGACCGGACGTTTCGTCGAAAGACGTTTGGTCCTCGGATGTTTGGTCCCTGGACGTTTCGTCGACCGGACTTTTGGTCGACCGGACGTTTGGTTGACCGGACGTTTGGTAGAACGGACATTTGGTAGAACAGACGTTTGGTAGAACGGACGTTTGGTCGCCGGGTTCACTCGCTATCAAATTATGATAGAGTTTACTGTTGATATTTTGATATTAGATATTTAGATATTAAACTCACTCTCTCTCATGATTATAATTTTGAGAGCTGGTTTCAACAGTAACAACCTGGTGACCAAATATCCATTCTACCAAACGTCCGTTCTACCAAACATCCGTTCTACCAAATGTCCGGTCGACCAAACGACCGGTCGACCAAACGTCCGGTCGACCAAACGCCCGGGGACCAAACGTCCGGAACCCAAACGTCCGGGGACCAAACGTCTTTTGACGAAACGTCCGGGGACCAAACGTCTTTTGTCGAAACGTCCGGGGACCAAACGTCTTTTGACGAAACGTCCGGGGACCAAACGTCTTTTGACGAAACAACCGGGGACCAAACGTCTTTTGACGAAACGTCCGGGGACCAAACGTCTTTTGACGAAACGTCCGGGGACCAAACGTCTTTTGACGAAACGTCCGAGTACCCTTTTATGCAGACAGACTCAATCGTTTGCACTGTTTTGTGCTTGAAACAGTATTCGTCACTTCTGCCTGCCGTCACCAACTGCGCATGCGCCAAATATATGTCAACAAGGATCCTCATTTTTACTGGCAACCAATTAAGTGTGCATGCTGCCTCCTCCCAGTAGTCAACTGGGATAGGCTCCAGTACTGCAACCCTTGTCAGGATAAGCGAAATAGAAAATTAATGTTCCTTCTCCACCTTGGCACCAAAAAAGTCCCAATCCTTAAATGCATTGCTTTTGCTACTAACTCCCGACAGAGTAGGAATAACAATTAGAGCTAAAATCAGCAGGGTGGAAGTCACGTTGTGAAAAAGTGGTTTGTCCTCTTCTGGTGACTGATCTAAAGAGTCTATTCCTGGTTCAACAGGCGACTGCCACCTGCTCTCTACTTCATCTCTCTCAAGTCTCTTGGCTCTGTGGCATCCAACTACTAGATGGAGAAATGAAAGCGAGTTTCCAAATGAAAATGATTCCCTGTCCATTTCCTGATGAACGCCACCTGCTCAACTCAACTGCACAAGCCACCCTCACTGCTTGAGTGAAGGATTGACAGACTACTGAGACATGGTGATGCATTGTCAATCGAAGATGATGTCTTGAGGGATTTAAAATCCAAAATTCCACATTTTCTCTTAGCCACTGTTTCTTACATGTTAACATTTATGTTTTTAATTTTTGTTTTATGTTACTAATCCTGAAACGAACCAAAAATCATCAGATATTGCTAAAAAAATTACTTGATCAGAACTCTTATGTATCACTAGAAAAATATATCTATACACCGTATTTTCCGGACCATAAATCACACTTTTTAAAAAATAGTTTGGCTAGGCTTATGACTAATACTCAAGTGCGACTTTTATGTTTTTTTCCTTTCTGACCACACACAGCCTGCTATGTTGTTTTTTTAGGCTATAGTCATCTGAAAAATGGTTATGTTAACAGATGTCTATTTAGCCTGTGGTTCTTTCTCCATGTTACTATTTTTCTTTATTGTATATGTTTGTAGTACTTGGTTTTTGGTCAAACTAAATAATGCCCTTCCAAATTTGCGCACTATGTACTCCAATGCGCCATAGGTTTATTTTTTTCCTCTTCACTGTACTTATTTTTTGGGGCTCTCGGTGGTATCTCATATAAAACATCAAGTGACTATTTGCAAAAATAGTAAACACATTACCATATGTTTTGATTAATATTTTGGGTTTGTGTTTCTATACATATTTCCTCTAGGTAATTTATCTTTCCCAATTCTTCTATTCCCTGTATACCTACACTTTATCATGAAAATGAAGGTACTGTATGTCAAAGGCTTGAGTTGCATTGCAAAGACTTAACTTTCAAAGGCTTAATGTGTGCTAAATTTACATCATTCAAACAAATCTGAATGATATTAAGTACAAAAGTAGTGAACAAAACTGAAAATCAATTAACTGAATATTTTATGTCCTTCTGCAGCAAGTGACCTTGGTATGCTCAAGAACTGACTTGACAGGTTATCAATCACATGTCAAACTGGCCAGGCACCCCCAACCATCCCACCACCCTGATACTGATAACCTGTGGATGAGGCCATCTGGAATGGTCATTTTGTTGTAATTAGGCATGGGGCTGGCTACTCCACATTTAGTCCCAATTGCTCTTTCCTCACTGTGGTATCGACTCAATTTTACAACACTTTCTTTCTAAGATGGGGTGGTGTTTTGAGCCTGATCTGGTGTGATGAAACCAAACATATTAAGCAGAATTATGGCATTCAGAAATATAGAACATGAACTAGAAATACATGGCAACACAATTGACCTCCACCAAACACAACAGAACTTGTTTTACGGTTTCCCCACCAATTTCTTTTACTGTATTGAAGATGCGATATACCCTCATGTTTCAAATAAACTGATTACCTGTGTTTATAGAAAATCTTCCAACAAACCATAAATCCAGTCTACCCTGTAGAGATACAATAATCGCCGATGTGGGTGACTGTAAATCTGAAACAGGGGGTCTCTTGTCTAGCAAGGCTAATTGGGCTTTCGAGGCTCCTAATACATGACAAATACAGGTGGGAAAGGGTCTTGGCACTGCTGGTATGAGCATATCAAGAATTAATAAAACTGCACCTTTCTGTCAAAGACATCTGTTGCCAGCAGGAATCAGTGTCTTCATTATTACTGCCCTAGCCCACGCATGTTTGCTTGGCATGACCGTTTAAAGCGATATATCTGTTTCCTGGCTAATTCAAGCTGTCAACATCATCCCAGTTTGAAGATGAAAAATGGGTGTACCACCCGGCGCGCCAGATGGAAGTGCCGGACCATAAATCTCAGCTAGCAGACATTGCGATGGATGGATTCTCCACAGTGAACAGCTTCAAATTTAAGAAGCTTCCCCAGGGTGGAATTTGCACGCAAAACAGTAATTTCGATGAAAAAGTGTTTGACAACAACTGATGATAGTGAAACCAGCTAGTCTGTTCATGTTCCGTATTTTCCAGACTATTTGTGATTTCAGTTTTTTTCATAGCTTGGCTGGGCCTGCGATGAATATTAAAGTGCAACTTCTATGCGTTTTCTCTCTCTCTCTCTCTGACCACCTGTAATGTATCTATTTATGGTGTTGTTCTCCATTTTGCTGTGGTTATTTTTACTTGAAAACAGTGAAGGACATCAAAATTACATATCATTTTGCCAGGAAAGTGAAGTGTATCGCTTACACTTTAACTGTTTTAACTGTGGGAAAAAAACTGTACCTAAGACAAATAGACTTAAGGACAGTTTTTTTTCCCACAGCCATCAGGACTCTGAACTTGCGTAAGCACGACACACAATCCCTTCTGTGCAATAACTTCGGGGTGTGCAATAACAATGTGCAATATCTTAGATTGTGCAATATTTTAGAATTTACCTAGCCGGGATGTGACTTTTTATACTTTTATATTACTATTTATGTTTTTTTTAACTGGGAAAACGCACTTTGTGGAGTAGCACCACCCATTTCGTTATACCCAGCTGTGTATGATGACAATAAAGGCATTTGATTTTGATTTGATTTAAATTAAAAGTGAAATGCAGAGGACATTTTCATTGAAAGGAGGGGCAAAGGTATCTCCATATGACTAACAGTGCGCTATGAATAAATCATTCTGAGCCAGGCAGAGGGAGAGTAAACAGTTGTGTATCTTCACCTCAGATGCCTAGAGAGGCCTGTCAAACAGTGAAGTTAACAAAGGCTTCCTCCTCATTGCAATGCAGATGGTGTTTATAGTTGATCCAAGTCAAAACCTGACATGATCAGGATATCCACCACATTAACCCTTGAGTTTGTCGAAGATGCCTCACCTTTGCTTGGAAATGAAACATTTTGAGGGGAGGGGCTATGGAATAAGTGGCACAGTATTGACAACTACCATATGTTAGCTATATTGTACATGAGCAAATAGTTGATAAAATAGATGTGAATTTGTGTTGAATGCTGATTTTTGAAAAGTATTATTTTTAAAATTTGTTGATCCTCTCCTCCAGTTGCTGGATAAAAATTGTCCAAACTAATTCAATAAAAGATGACCCCCCCAAAAATAAAAAATTAAATGGAAGATCGGCAGAGAACTACCGTATTTTCACGACTATAAGGCGCACTGCATTATAAGGCGCACCCTCAATGAATGACACATTCATTTTTTTTCCATATATAAGGCACACTGGATTATAAGGCGCCCTGTCTATTTTGGAGAAAATTTAAGACTTTTAAGTGCGCCTTATAGTCGTGAAAATACGGTAAACTGAATCTAAAATAGATCAAATAAGTGAGTACATAAACGTATTCAGTATGAGTATACACAGGAACAACATAATACAGAAACACATATACACACAAATAAATAATGTATAAAAACTCCAATAAAGTTGGCTGTCTTGTCCCAGCAGGCAACGATTACATAGTTGAATCAATTATTTGAACAAATATAGTAAATAGCATTACAGTCTAAATTTAGCTTTTTGTGAGTATCCAAAGCAGGTTAAATAAAAACCACTCAAAGTCAAAGCAATCATTTTTAGAATATAACTTTTTTTATTTATAATTTATAATTGGCAGATACAAAAAATCTTAAACTGTATCCAAAATGTGCAATAAATCACTGCTGATTAACAAAAGAAATTACAAAAGACTGTCTGTCTACTTCGAAAAGTTGACAACCAATGTAAACTGGTTTGAACTAGTATTTCTAATGTGTTTATGATTCACTTCTAACGGTCTTTTGAACTGAACTACAGTTTAAAAAAAATCTGCGTTGCTCTCCCAAGATAACACACCATCATGTGTACAATACATACATCAACATATGCCACATTCTAGTTCCCTCGTTGTTAAATATAAGAAAGGCAATCATTTTCGGTAAGCAGCACAAATGTGTAAAACACATGACAAACTCTTGTACCAATATATTTGAGACATCAACAAAACATGGACGGGGGTTTGGGGGGCGGACACTTCCAAAAATAATGTTGTAAACGATCACCTACATTCATTGAGATGCACAGAAAACAAAAGATTCTCGTTAAGTGCGGATCAGCAAGCTGAACAGGCATCAACATCTGAAATCACACACTTGAGAAATTAATGCTGAATACTTTTGAGATGGGAGTGGGACAAAAAAAATCACAGCAGCAACTCTTTATGAAAAGGGATCCTGCACGTTAAAAAACAAAATAACAGAAACACCAAGGATTAAAAAAAAAATCTTTTCACATTTCAATCATAAGTACATCCACATTCATGATCCGTTTATCTGGACAGGATGCTGGTGCCTACTCCTTCATGTTCCGCAAATATTGTAAGACACCAAACTAAACTAAGTAAATAGTTGAGCAAACGCGTACATGAATAAATATCAACTACCGTTCGACTGGGAAGGACATTTCTTGGCAGGATGTAAAATGAGTTTTGTAGTGCAAAATCATTCTTGCATGTTATGTTTTTCTAATTCTACTCCAAACCAATACATGTTTTGTCATGTAGCGTAAATTTCCCCAAGATGTTAAATGTCATCAAGTAAAATAACAATGGGAAAAGAAACACTTCCAACTTGTGTTTGACAGAAAGAAAACATCCCACTACACAGGTTACCAGAACCTACAGCCTTCATTCCTAGACAACTCAAATGCTTTTAAACGCTACTACCGTTAACATGCATCACTATTCAGAGTTCTTAATTTATCAAACATTAACATTTGCAGCCAACTAAACCTAAAGCCCTACCAGTTGTCTACGGGACTTCTTCGAACACTCGGGTGCTAAAATCAAAACTCATGTAACCAGAATTCCCTATTAAGGTATTCATGTAAAGCACTTGTGTAAATAAGTATTGTGCTTTTCCCTTTCCTCTGGAGATTCGGCTGTATTTTTAAGCATATTTTTCTTTCCCGTCCTGTGTTAATGAATTGAAGAATCTGTAATGGAATTGTCATAAGCTCAGACTTTGACTACACGCCAACCAGGGATTTCCCAAATCCTTTCACACAGGGCTCACACCAATTTAGGAATTCATTTGATTTAGGTCAGACTTTAAGACATCAGACTCACTGTACAAGTATTGAGGTCAAGTGACAACAGGTTTTCTTCTATTATAGGTTCTTGGAGTACTTTTATTATAATTAAAAAGGACACCAAGCCTTTATTTGGGGTTTGCATACTGTGGCAAAACCCATTGTGATATATTTTCTCATCGAGGTCTATAATGTTGAAGCTTTCACAACATGCAAATGACCAGATTTTTAAAAGACCAGCAAAGTTCTTCACTTGAGCTCCTGTGTAGTATTCCTTTCACAAAATGAGTACTCTGAAAGGGACCCATTATACTTAACCATTTTTTCCCCAAAAATAGTTTAGCAAACTACTAGTAAAACAAATAGATCATCCAAATCTAAATTGTAATGGTACTCCATTATCTTGACCTATTATTTATTATGAACAAATGAGTTCCAATTTCCAAAACTGTAGTTGTCTCTGAAAAAAAATACACTAATGTCATGGATGAGTTGACCTAGTGAAGAATTTGAATACAAACTCTAATTTAGCATGTTTGCCACAGTATTGTTTTAAACATGATTAACAGTCGTACATTTAAATGTAAATAAAGAATAAGCATAACAGGTCCCAATTTTTGTAGAGAACAATATTAACAAAATGCTGTTTCCACAAAGTGGGAAAAAAATCCAGCATCTTCAGTACCGTTAGACTTGCATAATATAGAATGGCTCCACATAGCCAGAGGTTACTTTAAAGCTCATCATGCATGATCAAGTTATTTAAAATGTCTCATTTTGGGTCAGGCCACTGTACAGGATACTTTAAAAAAATTATAATTAAAAATGTTTCATGTAGCATTTCCTTTTGCACTCAAAGAACTTTTAAAATTTCCAAGTCTATTCTTTCTCTGGTTCTTCCACTAATCCAAAAAATTCACTAGTTGACGTGGAGTGACGAATACAGTTGTCATTGTTTACCTCTTGCATACCATGAATGCATTTAGTAGATTAGTGGTGAGAAAACATCCAGTTAATAAATTGCATTTGTTGCTAAAGCGAGAAGTCAACTTTGACAATCAATGCACGTTAATAAAAACGTTGTTTTGGGCGCAATTTTTTTTTTTCTGCAGTTTAAGAATTTTGTCAGTAATGTGTTTTTAATTTTATGTAAAATTCTTTTTCAACAAATCCATACTGGCAACGTCAACTTCAATTTTGAATGTTATGTAGGCCTTGCTTTCAGCATTTGATTGTGAAACCGGGATAACTTGTGGCGGCAGTTGGTGAGTGATTGACTTCTAAGTAAAGGCAATCAGCTCAAATGGGTTAGGCGTGCGTGTGTGAACCTTGTGTACACCTCACTGAACATAAAAAGTGCAAAATAGCCACCACTGTCCTATGTGTGTCAGTAGTGCTTCTCCTGTAGGTAATCTTTCATCTTGTTAGGCAAGGGCAGTTTCTGTATAAGGTCTATCCTTGTGTATTGTCTAATGACAAAGCGACAAAGATACTGCAGCGAGCGTACTTGCATAAAGCGGGAGACGGGGTTGGTGAGTCTGACTGGGTAGGTTGCAGACCCAGGTAAGCGAGACCTGGAATAACAAAAAGCACCATTCTCCGAGTCCTTTATCGAGTGTTCTATGAGGTCTACAATCGACGTGTGTCCTTCTACGTCAGGCTGCTCATAGAAGCTGAAGCGTCCGTTGGAGTGTTCGATGCGGGTGTGGAGAGTTTTGTTCTGTGACCTAAAACTCAGGCTGAGCAGATACCTGTCATCTGAGCTATCTCGGACCAAAAAGGAGCCATCGGCCAGGTTGATGAGCTTTTCCTCCGCCTCCCAGCGTGTGATGGGACCCCAGTACCAACCTTGCCTGGCGAGTTTCTTCAGCTCCTCCGTCAAGCTGGTCACCACCATGGGCCCGCTGCTTTGGACTGAGTCGTACACTCTGCTGACCCCGGGCGCGGAATTGGGATCAAAGTTAAGATGGTGTCGAACCCTTTCAGCCATTTGGCTGTCGGACGAGCTGAAGCTGGAGAAAGTTCTGGGAAAACGACCAATACTGCTAATGGGGGGCAGGAGGGGAGAGAGGGGAGGCGGGACCTCTCCTCTTGGGCTTTGAAGCATCATGTCAGCGGAGCCGAGAAGAAGACTATTAACTGTGGTGTCCATGAAAAGATCTGGGGGTAAGTCACCAACCATTTCGTGCTCCTCCTGTCCCTGATCCGTCAGCGGGGAGCCGTTGTTTGCAGCTGCCGCCACCTCCATAGGAGATGCGGTGTCCAGACAGAAAGAGTGGGACCCTTCTGGGTACATTCCCTCGTCTAAAGGCATTGTGTACTGAATGTAGTCTTGAGGTGTCAACCCCAGCACCACAGGCACGTCATTATCTTCAATATTCAGATGCAGTTCACCATTTTGTGGCTGCTGAATGTTTTTTAAGGATTCGGGTTGGTCCTGAAAGAGCTCGTCCATTTGGAAATCGCTAAACTCCTTTCGGATGCCGTTTAATGTGGGACTGGGGCTTGGTGAGTGAACCATGGCTTTAACTTTGACCTCCATCTTTATACAAGCGTCGTCGGCGTTAACTGGCCGCAGAGGCCATGGCGAAGGGCTGTAGTGGTGACTACGAAGCGAAGAAGACCTCAGAGGTCTCTGGGATTTGACCTCGTTGAAGCCAATGGGCACGGAAGAGGAGGAGAAGGTGTCCTCGTCGTCGGTTGAGCCGATGGCTGAGGAGCCGGCTTTGCTCTTTGCCTTCTGCTTTGCAGACAACCTTCTCTTGAGTGAACCCATCAGGCCTTCACTCTTTGAACGGCTCTTGTTTTGACCACCTTTGTCTTCCCCACAGCCCAAATCACACACTGAAAGGTCTTTGGTGTAGCAGCCACCAAAAAGTGACTCGTCCTTAGTGAACTCTGTGGTTACTGGGGGCTGTTGGAGCATGACAAAGTCACCGTCCTCTTTCCCCTTTATGCTCAGTGACTTCCGAATGGTCTTCAGGCTGATCTTCTTCATTCTGACTGGCCCTCCGCCAAATTGGGGGGCATGAGAGGTCTCGCCTTGTGTCCTGATGAAAGTACTAGCCACAGTTTCCTCCCATCTGGTCGTACATAGGTCATGCAGACAGCAAAGCCTTCAGTCCCTGAAAAGAAGGGAAAAGCAACAATACAGTGAAACACGCTTCAGCTGGGAAAGCACAGTACCCATCACGTTCCCTTCAATTTTTTCCCCGATTTAATTCTGACTGTCGTTGTGCTTCCATGAGAGGAAGTTGTGGACCTTTCTATTAACTCTGTGACCAAAAAAGCTGAATAAAGGGATCAGTGTTCATAGTGAACCACTTTACTATTACAAGTAAAAATGGTAACAGGCAATGTAATAAAACATGCCCGGTTCCCAACCAGGTAAATATGAAAATAAGGAAAGACACATGCCTAAATTTTTGCTTTGACTCACCAGTGCAAGTTAAAATACAAGCACAGTACACTCACTTCATTTCTCTCCACAGATAAGGAACATTTCCTCAAAAAATGATTTACTATTCCCAGTTTATGACACTAAATATAACAACAAACTGCTTGTTTGGTCACATAAATGGAAAATGCTACCGATATGGTTGCATTAGCGTACTTAATGTATTCTTACCCTTTACGATAAGGAGAACGTGTGGAGGACAATTAAACAATATTGATTATTATTATTATTACGCCGTCAACAAAAATAATATTAAAGCAACTTAATCTTGTTTTAGCATCATTTTCCACACACATTAACATAACAACTTGTATATTTAAATATGGCTGTATATAAAACAATTGTCTTTTGAGAGGACGGACGAGTGGTTAGCATGTCGGCCTCACAATTTTGGGTTCAATCCCAGTTCGGTCCTCATTGTGTGGAGTTTGCATGCTCATCCTCCGGTCTTGCGTGGGTTTTCTCCAGGTACTCCGGTTTCCTCCCACATCCCAAAAACATGCAGGGTTGGCTGGTTTGCTCACTCTAAATTGCCCCTAGCTATGGGCGTGAACAGTTGTTTGTCTCCCTATGCTCTGTGATTGGCTGGCCACCGATTCAGCATGTCCCACACCTTGTGCCCATAGTTACCTGGGATAGGCTCCAGCACCCACCGCGACCCTTGAGGATAAGCGGTTCAGAAAATGAATGAATGAATATCTTTTAGAAGCAGGTTTGGATCAAGAGAATGGGTATTAATTATTGGGATTTCTAAAACATTATACTTACACTCTACCGCAATGGCAGTGCACGCTGACATATTTTGATTCACTAAAGTAGAACATTCAAGTAACTACCGAGTAATTAAACACCAGGTGGTCTACATGTCACCACAAAGCTTTGACTGCATTAACGATGGTTAAAGATTCAACTGAATCAGTATCTAACCCTTGCACACATGAGATTTCCCTACACTGCAATTAAGGTCTGTTTACATTCAAATATACATGTGATAGGTTTAAAATAAGGTTATAATACGCCGCACTTTGACATCACACAGTTAAAATACAATTATTATTTCGATGGCATTCATGATGATGATATATTAAGTGCCCCAATATCAGTATAGAGACTGTGAAAAAGCAACAAAAACGTTCAAATATGAAAGCTGCAGATCTATTACTCACCATTATGAGTAGAAAGAATGTGACTCGGCTAGACTGAATGGGTCAGGTTCCACTTCCAGCACTTTAAATTTGATGTTTTGGGGAGGGAAAAAAGAGAAAAAAGCTTGTTATCATGGTTGCAAAACCTGCTGTTTCACCTAACCTGTTATTACCAGTGAATAGGTAGTAGTTTATATAACCTGATTCTTTGCTGAGCCTATTTTGGAAACAGAACCAAGAGCTTGTCATGCTAGCCTAACACGGCCTGCACATTTGGATGCACGACTTTAGCAATGAAAGGGAGCATTTTACTATCAAATCGCAGTCGTGAAATCTGCTTTATAGAGGAGTAATTACATAAAACCACGACAAGTACTCGACAAAATACATTGTTATTATACACTGAATTTGTCGATACAACATGAGCATTGCCCCCCACAATTGCTACTACGAGATATATTGTTAGCACATTCGCTACCAACATTGCAAACTATTCCAAACAGATCGGATATTAAAACAAATAACCTAACGTTGTGTAAGCCATAACGCTGTCATATGATCTCACTAGAATTGCAAAACGAACTCAATTAAATTTTATTCACTCTTTCACCTTTCTAAGATGACGAAAGATACCTTTGCTAATGTTAGCATTCCAACTACCTAAGCCAATCAGCTCGTTTCTTTCATGCTTGTTGTCGAATACAAGAAATCGTTACCTTGCAGTTCTTCAGCTTCCCGATCCGCAGGAAAAGCATCGGCGTTTACATCTCCACAGTTGGCACGTCTGGTAAAAAGATAAACGGCTGTAATGTAAAATGCAATGACACAATAAGGTGACTTCTTTCTGATGAATAGGGTTAGCTCACTTGACTAGCTCCCGGCCTCTTCCTTTGTTGCCTGTTGAGTAGGGACAGGCAAGGCAGGAGACTGGGATGGAGTGAGCGCACATAGAGACGCATCAGTGAATTGACTAACTACCCTTACAAATAATTACTGGTGAACATAAAAATATAAAAAATATCAAGCGTGCAGACATTTCCCATAAAGTGTATTTTGTACATTTTGAACTATATTAGTATTTTCCATTCGAGTTTGTAGTTAACAGTGGCTGCCATTGACGGGGACACACGTCCAATCCATTTGACTGTATATATATATATATATATATATATATATATATATATATATATATATATATATATATTCTTATATATATATATATATATATATATATATATATATATATATATGTGTATATATATATAGTGAATGTGTTATAATCTATTGTGCACATCAATGCATCAATCCCCAGTATTGATTGTGTGTGATGTGTATATATATATATATATATATATATATATATATATATATATATATACACACATATATATACATATGTATATATATGTGTATATATGTGTGTATATATATATATATATATATATATATATACATATATATATATATATATGTATATATATGTGTATATATATACACTGCATTGATGTGCACAATAGATTATAACACATTGACTATATATATATATATATATATATATATATATATATATATATATATATATATATATATATATATATATATATATATATATATATATATATATATATATATATATATATATATAGTCAATGTGTTATAATCTATTGTGCACATCAATGCATCAATCCCCAGTATTGATTGTCTTCACTAGGATTATGAGTGTGTTTATCCTGGAAAACTGGGAACAGCCATGACTGGCCAGCAACCAAATGCGGGGTACACGTAGGCAAACAAGCATTCAGAATGTCTTTGGAATGTGTAAACGTACTCCATAGAAGAACATCAAACTACACAGAGAAAGGCCAGACCTCAGATTTTAATCCACGACCTCATAACTGTGAGTCAGATGTTCTGACCAGTGATCCATCGTGCTGCCTTATACTGTATTGTGCAATAGACAAAAGTGGATATACAGTAATACACTTTGAATACCCATAAATAAGATTATTAATTCAAGTGAGGGAATACGAAACCCCCTGATGGCTGAATTTACATTTACAAAATATAGACGAACAGCTGTTGGATATTCATCAAATACTGTCTTAAATTATTTTTTTAATACAACAAATATTAGTAGTTTTAGTATTTTATAGTATTAAATTGCAGAACATGCCAGCAGAAAAATAAAATCCTTCAAAAAACTTTATTTTAGGTTTTACTATGCCTTTACCCACTTAAGATAATTGAACTATATATTCTGTTGTCTTTATACAATACTAAGCAATTTGTATAATTAATTGATTTGGGAGCAAATCTGTTGATGCTCTGCCCGTGAATTATGACTTGTTGAATAAGATTGTGCTTATTTGGTGTCCGTCTCATTGTGCCCTGCGATTGGCTGGCAACAAAATCAGGCTGTCCTCCGCCCACTGCCAACAGTTGGCTGGGATCGGCTCCAGCACCCCCGTGACCCTTGTGAGGATAAACGGAACGCAAAATGAATGATTGAATATTATAAATGGAAACTGGTTAGTCAATACTGCGTAATCAGTTTTTACCCCTGTGCTTTCGCAAACAATATAATTTTTACATAAATTATTTATTAATGAATTATTGTTCAAGCAGCAATCATTTATAATCATATGTTTTGATTGGCTTCAAATAGTAATTTCCGAATAGTAATTAATTACATCTGTCTTCATTACCCATTTGATGTGAAGCATAGGTTGGCACCTTATAACAATCTATGATGTCGTTTATATTATTTTACTAATTTGGGTCTTCAGTTGACAAAAGTTTTGGGAAAAATAATACAACAAAAACATGGCTCGCAACTCAATTCTTGTTCAACTAAACAGTGACCAAAGAGGCTTAACAATGATCATATTTTGACAAGCCAAATATTTACAGGAAAGCTGCATGAGAAAAATAATTGCTATGAAATATTCAATGTCCAAATATTCACTAATGAATGAACTTTCTTATTTGTGGTTTGTGAGTCTGACTTGGTGTGGGGACTTGTGCTTAAAAGTATTTTTAATTTGGATTCCAAAAAGATCAAATTGACTCTCACACTATAAATTGATCGAACAAACTAAATGTTGGTTGGCTAATTAGTGTCAGTATTGTTTTTAAAAGGGATGATGTTTACCACTGCCACACTAATTTGGTTTCTCCTGAATATCACATTGTTTTTTCCACGCTGTCAAATGTATGGCAGTCTTTCCCCATCCTGCTCGGGGCAGCAATGGGTAGTAGACAGGCTCTCTGCAAGCATTCTAATTACTTGGCCTTATTAGGCTTGATCAGGCAGCAATTTTTTTATATGCTGGCACACGAGGGAAGGTGTTAGTGGGGGGAAAAGTGGAAGAAGGAGGGATGGCAGCTCTGAAATATTGCACCAAGGACGCCATAACATGAGCATGTTTTCACAAGCCAAATTAGACCTGACAAACAAACTTTACTCGATATTGGGTGCCAGACAGTAAAACACAGCACGGGTACAACTTGAGACAATTTTGTACAAAACTTTGAACACATCTTCTCACTTCTGGATCTTAAAAAGAAATAAATTATAAAAATAAAAACACTTTTTTTCTCTTCACTGAACATAACGTGCAATTTTATGTGATCTTCCTAGTTACAATCAAACTATTTCCATCATAGAATGCTTAAAGTAAGATTTTTCCTACTACACTAGATGTTTTTAAATACAATATTACCCATTAAATATTTTAATGAAGAGGAAATAGGAAGGTGTGAGCAGTGTAATATTAATCCTCTGGTATTTTAGAGTTACTGGTGATATTTATTAGCCTATATTAAAATATTTCTGCATTTCATATCTATTCATTCAAATTCTCTGGTTGATGTAATAATTTTCTTTAATTCTGTAGAGGCATCACAAAAAACAACAACAGGACATTCACAAAAGCAATAAATACATAAATAAATACACAGTTGTGTTAGTGTACCTTCATAATGTTATTTAATTACACACCTCCTCACAGTGCATATTAAAAGGGCAACAAATACTAACTAACTACGTAGTCTGTCACGATACTCTTGCAATAATTTCTATTTCTTTGGACTCTTAGCCCCTCAATGTAGTGGAGGATTGGAAAATCATAAAAAGAATTTCACATAAAAATAGTACTTAAGATGAGTGAATAATATGGTTGAAAGTGTCAGTAAAAATGCTAAATTAAAGTTACTCTTCTATTACTAGTGCTGCAGTGAAATTTTCTATCGATTGTGTGATAATTTCCCTCCTACACATTTGAAGGCCATTGAACGCACCTCCATTTTATCCGGAAGCGAAGATATGGTGGCGCGGTTGTTGAAAACAAACCCGCGTAGCCGAGCAAAATGTGACACTTCCAGACATCGCCTTACTCAAGTGACATTCTTGGGCCTCATTTGGGCTCGGATAAAACTCGATTTAAAGAACTAAAAAAGCAGCGATCGCGAGATTATGGAATTATCCGGCATGATCAAGAAAATGGGTAGGCTAAGAGTTAGCTGGGAAAATGTATTTTCGAAGTGATGTTTGGTGTAGATTTGTTTCTTGCTTCTTGTAATCTACAGAACTACCAAACTATTTTATTTTATTTGACTAGCATGTTTTATTTTATTCATTACGTATTGTTTGTTCAGCCTACTGTAAACCTACTTTTCATTTGGCAAAGTTATCAAAGTCCATAAAATTCGATGTAGGGCTTTTATCTGCACCTTAGACCAAAACAAAAAAATGCGACAACTTAATGCTTATTTCATATTTAATTCTTATTGTAACTTTTTTTCTTTCTACCAACAGGCCACTCTTTGTCCGAGATAAGAGTTCGAGCATTGAAAAGCATCATTTGTAAGCTGAAGCACTCCCTGATTTCCATCCCTGACATTGTCCAAGAAAAGATGCTGTTCGTTTATCTCCTGGAGTGGTTCAAATTCCCAGAGGTTCCCATGCAAGAAGAAGTCCTGGATTTACTCTTGATTTTATCCAAGGTAGAGCCCAGAAGGTCATGTCCTCAAAGTACAGTGGTACCTCGACATACGATCTTAATCCGTTCCTGGACTAAGATCGTATGTCGAGCTTTTCGTAACTCGAGCGGACGTTTCCCATTGAAATGAACTAAAAACACATTAATTCGTTCCAACCGTCTGAAAAAACACCAAAAACAGGATAATGGATTGGAAAAAATGTTTTATTTCTTCTAATTCACCATCTATTAAAAAAGTAACACATAACTAGTGGTTTAATAGTAATAAAATGTGTTTAATAGAAGTAAAATTAGACGCATTTCGCGGAGGGTAGAAACAGCGACATACACGGAGGCGGAGAGTGGGGGGGTGTTCGGGGGGACTTTATCCACGGCACTCGTAAACGAACAAACACATTTAAATTAACTTGGATTAATATATACAGACACTTAAACATACATTTAATGTAACTTTACACACAACTGAATTCTATTTTTTTAATTTTTTTTTTACCTTCGTTCTGGGTGGGTTAGCTGTTTGCCACGCCTCCAACCTCACATTTGCTATCGATGGGCTGTTTGCTGTTGTATTCCCTTCAAAATATTCCGAAAATGATGCACACAAATGTCCTCACAATAGGATAACGCACGACTACTTGCCAACGAGAAGTAGTCTTGAATGAGCGATCGCGGGAGCTAATGCTAAGGAATGAATAAAAGCCTACCCACGTATTGATTGTGGGTAATGAAGTTTTATTCTGAGAAAGGGTGCCATTGCCTATCGGTGTTGTGTGCATGAGTATACTTCATTACCCAGAAAGCCCTCTTTTTGCCCGCGCATGCGCGTTGTGCGTTTCCTGGTCGAAACTCGTCTGAATAAATCGTTCAATGCTCGTAGATATCTGTTATACACGAAAGAGATGCGGCAAAAAAGACAGTGCGCTACAATGATAAACAGCCTCTCATGTCATGGCCACCTGGCTTGGTCGCATCTTGAAATTTTGATCGTATCACGGGCGAATTATTCGATCGAAATTTTCATCATACCTCGAGCATGTCGTAGGTAGAGCTGATCGTAGGTCGAGGTACCACTGTATTCATTTTCATCATTGTTTCTTTCATTGATTGTGGCTTTTTTTATTTAAAAAAAAAGCATCCAAGTGCAGCCCAGATGCTAAGAGATGTTGATGCGGAGGATATCCTTTTGCAACTGTCTACCAGTGTACAACCGAGTCTTCGACCCATCATCGACGAAACCCTGGACCAGCTGTTCCAGCTACCTGAGCTTATCCCCTGTCCCACCTCCCTCTATATGCGCAAACCCCACATTACACATCAGACAGGTGCTGCAAGCTAGGGAAAAGAGTTGAATGAAGTCTATGCTATACAACAATTTTCAATTTTTTAAGATGAATTTCCTCTGTGGTTATCACCTCTGAAATATCTGCAGATTTGCCATCTGATGAACAATTTCCCAGCCGAGGATATTTCCAGAAGAGTATGCCGAATCATGTGGATGTACCTCCTCTGAAGATAGCAGGCACTGATTTTTACATTCTGTAATACAACGCACCATACAATAGAACCTCCAAAGTCAATTAGAAGTATTGTATTGTTATTCATTTATTCATTATTCCTGCTGTTTATCTTCTCATAGGTTGCAAGGGTGCCGAAGCGTATGTCAGCCGACTATTTGGCAGTACACCCTAAACTGGTTGCCAGCCAATTGCCGCGCAAAATTAGATAAAACTAACCATTCACGCGCACATTCACACAACAAGATAATTTCAGAGCACTCGGGCATCATGCAATACATGATTTAAGCATGTGGGAGCTAACTTGAATACCTGGGGGGAAAATCATGCAGGCAGTTATGCGGACGTATTACCTAGTCATCCACCATATCCCTGTATTTTTATTATTATTATTATGGTGCTTAGTATAATAAAAATGTAATTATAAGGGATTTTCAAAAAGCTGCTCTAAGGCTTTTTTTTATTTTCCATTTTTCTATCTTTCATTCATATAGTAATAACAAGTTATAAAAGGAATAAGTAATTTTAGAGAAAGAAAATCATCTCCCTTTGAAGGCATTTGACAGATGTCAATGCATACGTCATTATTCTCAGACAGATAAGAATGAAATATGTTACGTTGTATATATTCTAGGGATATTTAAGCATCGATGCTCGGAGCACTATTTTTCCTCTTGTCTCATCCCTGATTAAATAATTGTAGAATTATTGTTGTATGTAGATAGGGTTTGTGCTCACTTGGGGTGTGCTTACCATGTCTCTGGACTGATGATACTTTGAGGGAGTAGGACAGTCGTAATTTGGTTGAACTCGTTATTCGGGGTGCGTGACTTTGGAGGTTACAAATAAATATTTTGCACTAAATTCAGTTTTATTTTTATATTTTGCTTCATCATCTGCATGTGTTTTCACAGTACACGAAGCTGTGCAGTGCTTGAAGTTCTCTGTGTTCCCCTGGTTGACGTTGACAAACACTGATAGACACATTTTATCTTCTAATGAAAGGTGAGAGCTACAGAAAGGAGTGCATGTATTTCTCTACTGTAACAATTTAACATAATCACATGGAAAGCTGCTTAGAATTATTACACCGTGCATGATTGATGGCCCCTGAATTAGTCATCACCTTGTTTTGGTGTGTGTGGGGGGCACTATTCCTATCTGGATTCCCCCACGGTGAAACGGGAAAAGCAGGTGTGGGCATATTCGTTGCCTCCAACTAGGGGGGTCTTTGTTAGGGTCCATCCCGGTAGAAGAGAGAATAGTCCCCTCTAAATGTGGTTATGGTGAGTCAACCAGTGCTCTCAAACATTCAAGTCATCTGGTGAAAATTTTGTAATATCACCTCATTTAAGTGGGAGAAAATGAATGATTCAGGAATTTACTGTCAGAAATAATGTAGGTTATTTTTTTTAGCATTAAGCTATGTCAAATTCATTTTTTTATGATCAGGTCTTTAAGGAGCAGCAACCCCAGTTTGGTGTGGGCCACTTGTGAGCTACTCTGTGATGTCATCATGCAGGACTTCCCTGCTGAGATCTTCCTGCAGAGGCCAAATATTGCAAAGGTTTGTGCCAATTTAATCAGATGCAATTAATACTGTACAAGAGAGTTGCCGATATAATCTAAAAAATAAGCATTATATGTTAATTAGCAAGATATTAAACCCTGACAAAAATCCATCCGTCTGTCCGTAATTTCATACTGATGTATTATCATTAAAGTGAAGGTCTTTATTTTTTTGTGTAGTAAATTTAATATTAAAAAAATACTCGTTATCAACTCGTTTTATTGATATAATTAGATTTTTCAAAAATTGTCCATGTCAGATTTTTTGTCTTATTTCTAAAGTTTTTAATATATATATTTTTTCAACCTCCACCTGTGTCTGTAGAGTCAACAACGGAATGCACACTGATTTTTACTCCCACGTATATCCTAAATAAGTCATGTCATTTTTGTTTATTGCCTTCTTTGATGAAGTATTTTCCTTTCTTCAGACTCTTCTGTCCCTTCTGAGGCTGGGGTTGGGTGAAGGTGACGCATGTTACCTCCACTTGCAGGCGCTCTCCTGCCTGAGGCAGCTTTATGTGGGGCTGAGGCAAAGGCTGCGCTTTCATCAAGATCCGAGCTTCCACTCTGCCAAGCAAGGAGGTGCCTGTGAGTTAATGTGACAGCAGTTTTCTTCCTTTGCGTGCATTTAGTTCCATTTCTCAAGTTTAAAAAATGTGGCAACTAGTTGGGATTTAAAACACTCTAATATGATATTGGATCTACCCATATATTTATTTATTATTACAATTTATGTTGATATATATGTTGCATAACCAGATATTTACAGTTGCAATTTTATAGTGTTGCATGCGCGTTAACACACTGACACAGGAGAGAGATAATGTTCTGTTGCTTTTAAAATACTTACATTTGCTCGACACCGAGTTGGTTGAATGGGGGTGTTGCCCAGCACTGAGTTCTAAGGGGGGTAACTGAGACAGCTCCCGTCCCATCACAACCAAAGGACGTAGAATTGAAGCATCTAATTGCAGCACATGTATGCGTGAATATGAATGACTCACTTAAGAAGTCACAGCTTGTTTATGAGGCTGTCGGCCTCATACATGAGAAGTTGTTCGGTAGAGATCCTGAACTGCTTATTAAAAAATCAAAATGTTCTTGGTCTAAATTTATAAAAAAAAACAAGTGTTGCACTTTCTGGGATGTATTTGTGTATGTGTGAATATCGCAATCTCGGGGTACAAACACGACATCATTCACGCTAATAGGAAACCAACAGACTGGATCAAATGTTGTTGTACAAATAGTACCTTGGCGATCGACTGGTCGATTGGGATAGACATATTCTGTTAAAAGCTACCAGCTGTCATAGTCAGAGTCTATGGCTATTTTACAGCCACTTTTTCAAAGCAAACGTCATTTTACTTCAATGTCTTTTTTCAATTGTTTAATAGCCTTAGCAAAACAATAGCTAAAAAGATGATCTGATTAATTCCTTGTAGTCCTTTTATAAATATAGTATTTTTATTTGCTTTGGCTGTTTAGATACTGTGTCCCAGAACTCCTCCTATTCCCAAGAAGAACAGGCGACCCAGCATTCACAGGCTTCTTCCCCAGCAGCGGAGTGCTCTCCTCGACCTTCTGTGGTTGGGGGTACAGATCAGAGGGTTCGGGGTGATGGTCAAGATGGAGATGCAGGTTCCAACAGGTATTGAGCTTGATGTTCTATTGTGTGTTCCCTTCCATTATCTCCCTATCATCACATCTGTTTTTCTTTATACTTGAAGTGCAAATGTTTTCTTCCTGTCACTTGCTCACCTAGTGGTAGCTTACATGGCAGTGCAGGGTCGGCCCAGACAGCTAGACAGACACCTCCTGCAGATGCGGGCAGCTGGGCACTGCCTGACCAAGGTGTAGAAGATGATGTAGATATGGGGGCGCAGCAGCTCTCTGTGGCTCAGTTCACCGTTGAAACCCTGGAAAATGTAATTCCGCTGCTGAAGACAGGTAAATGTTTGTGTACCACTAACTAGCAAAAAAAGCTAAATTGATTTTGCCATATATAAAGATGCTATTATTTTTACATATATATATATATATATATATATATATTTCCCTCTATATATATATATTTATATAATATAATATATATATATATATATATATATATATATATATATATATATATATATATATATATATATATATATATATATAAATATATATATAGGTATGTTTGTGTGTGTGTGTGTGTGTGTGTGTGTGTGTGTATATGTATCACATCTGGAGGACCGTTATGTCATCCAACTAGGCTGCCAAAATTAATCGATTAATAAATTGACAGCTTTCTCGATCGTGCTAATCGATAGATCATTTTTGGACATTCAAATTAGTATAAATTGTTTGTAATGATTGATTTAAAATGAGGAAACAGGAAATAATCTACAATCTTCATTTGAATTTCATCATAAAACAGAAAGTTGGCACTCATCATTTACTTTCTCAGGCCACACAAAATGATGCGGCGGGGCACATTTGGCCCGCGGGCCGCCACTTTGACATCTGTGGTGTATAGTAACACTCATCCAGAAGAATTCAGGCACCAATGATTCTTGTCATAAAGCTTACTGCTTGCAAAATGGATAGGATTTTTATGTCCACTGCCTTAATATTAAATAACTTAGTAAATTGTTGATATCACAGATTTTCTTCCTAGATTTTGAGCGTTATCACTGATGACATTTCATGATTCACAAGGCAGTTTTACGATTTGAAGGCTATTGTTGCACAAACACTGACAAGCAATAAAAGCATAAAAGTATTGTGTGTAAATACTTGTTATCAGAGCATTTTGGAAAAGAGCTCTTCAAATAATCCAACAGTAAATGTTCAGAAATTCTCTTTATCCTTCTAATCCTTGTGTATTTTTCAGATGTTTCACACGTCTTCTGTCGTGTTCTGGAGCTGCTGTTCGACACCGTCTTCCTGCTCGGGGACAGCATTTGCGAACTGGTCTGGGACGATCACAGCCTGGTGGGGATGGAGCTGGCAAGTCAAAACACAGCTTGTGAAGTCTCTTATGCAGATGAATGGATGTGCTTCACTAGACGGGGAGGGGCTGGTGTACTGAGTTTTGCCTCTAGGCAATTTGCCACAAACACATACGCTACTCAGGAGTCAACGTGGATTTCATGCGAGTGATCAGCTAGAATGAATTTCAGAATATTACATAAATTTCCATTTCGCAACACACTATTTGTAGAAGCATTTTAGCGGCTTATTTAGTTTTATGCAGTGTACATATTCTCGTTATGATATGCTAAAGCTCACGATTTTGATGCACTTGAGCCATATACATTTTCCACAAAAAAGACTGATCTCATAGGGTATCTAAAGGTTTTATTTGGGTGTAAATGAAACGTAAAATAGTCAATTATTTGCCCTATTGATTGACCAATCTAGGGTTTAGACTTAACAAGGTTCAATCTCCTTATGAAGCTGGCAAAGATGAGCAGTAGAGAAAATGGATAGAAATGTGTTAATTTTTTTAAACAATAAGACATTGTTATAACACATTTTTTTGCCGCAGAACCATATTTTTTTTATCCTCTGTTCACGATTATTGTTCTGCTATTGGGCTCATACTGTAAACTTGTCAAGAAGGCGGCCCCTAAATCCCTATGCTGTTTCAAACATGCCATTCAACGTCTTGTGGCCAGTTTTGTCATATTTACGCGGACTGCAGTTTTGTGTTGCAGATCTTGAGTTGTTTTTTTGTCTGTTGGGAACAGACTTGTCTGAGCCAAACAGCCAAATACTAAACAGGACACTTACTGCCCCCTAACGGATTTAATTAATCAGTTCCTCACTGAACAAACTCGTTGATAATAGATTGCTCCAGTTTTTTCATGTGAGATGGATGCAGTATTTTGTTAAAAAATAACACTAATATCTTCCTTTACATTATTTATTTATTTTGCATTGTGTTTGAAGTTAACATGTGATGCCCTCTGTGTATTATAGAAGGAGAAGCTTCAAACATGCATGGATTTGCTCGCAGATGTACTGAGTTACCATCAGGATAATAGTAGCAGTTCTCAAGCTCACCACAGAGTTGCATACATCGGCTCGGCTGCATTTGCCATTAAGTTCCTGCAGACCATACTTCCCCTTGGAAAGGTGTGTTTGCTAACTTAACAATAGAAATTATAGCTTTTTTAAATTTATGCTTAACAATGATTTGTCTTACAGGCAAGTGGAAATGTCCCAGAAAATGCAGTAACGGCTCTTTTTCACCTGTGCCTGGACCAGTCATTTGGCATGGCGTTACCCAGCATGCAAGAGACAGCAGTGGCCTATTTGGAACAATTAAACTCTGACAATCATGAGCTCTACAGGAAAGTTGCACGTGTTGCTCTGTGCATGAAATCCACGTGCAGCTTACTTAAGGAAGAACAGAGTACTGAGGTATGATGGCTTACACTGAATGGATGAATGCATAATGCAAAAATGGATACTGTTTTAAAGGTTCAGATCAAATTTTTCCTTAGTAAAAATCGTATAGTGATTTAATTTGTTACAGGCTTTCGGTAAAGTCAATGTTATGTGTGATATTGTGGGAAATTCCCATTCAATAAAAATATAACTAAGCAAAATACTTAGTGTGAAGGCAGGTATATTAAGGACCTGAAAGGTATATTGAGGACCTGAAAGCTGTCTGTAGAAGGGTACTGTCATCTAGTTATTTTTTTTATTGGCATTGATAGAATTTAAGGTGAGAAAAGGACTCTATGTATATATGTAGTATTTTGATTTACCCCGACCTGGGTAACTACAATTTTTAGGAAACCACTTCTTTTGCTTTCATTATCTTTTTTCTCAATATTTAAAAAAATAAAATAAAACCGAAGTGGAATTGTCTTTGGCAGGATTCGAGCTGGCACGGAATTTCAATCCATTTAAATAGAGAAAGTTAATTTCATACACCGTACCACTAAATTTAAGAACTTCTCTGTGACTTATTGATAACCTGTTCAGAGCCTTCCTCGCTGCACACACGAATCAACTAAAAAATCCCAAGGTTTCAGACAAACCCTTTTTATTGTGATCCTAGAAGCCCCTAATTAGAAATGTTGACGGCAAAGCAAAAAAAATAGGGGCGCACAATGTAAATGAAATACTTGGATACTCATTTTGCAATGTTTATCATGGATTTAAAGATGGGACAAAACTTTTCACCAGCAATAAAAATCCAAGAACAATTATTACTATAAGGAAATTTAAAGATGGCACAAATTCCCTTGACTTTTGTCAAATTTTAGGGGGAAAATCACCCCAATTTAGACGTTATCTGGAGCCCTGAACTCACAATCCAAATGAAGATAAGCAGTACAATAAATTGATGGATAAAAGGTGTAGCCTTCTCCTGATTGAGCATCTAATTAATTCAGAGGCATGTTTCAACACTGTAAGCCATTTAGTGTACAAGTCACGCTGATTCAAGCTGACATATTTCATTATGAAGGGAGAAAAGAACTGGCTTGAACTACTGGAGCTGGCGGAGCTGGCAATAGAAGGCCTTCCATTTCATGAACACTTGCCCATCGTCACGGAATGCATTCATTTCTGCTCCTACTTGTGAGTTACACATAATGTTATTCACTATGTGTTGTTTCACATTTTTCCTAATTTACTCTGATATGGTTTACGAACAGGTGGAAATTTGATCAACCTAGTCCAGTCCTCCAAATGGAGAGTCAGAAACTCCTCCTCAAGCTGCTGTCACATCCAATGCTACCTGTCAAGACGGAAACGTACATGTGTACATTATCTTTGGTCAAGGTCAGAACATGGTGTCTTATAATACAAACATATACAGTGATACCTTGAAATACGAGTGTCCCAACATACGGGAAATTTGAGATACCCGGAAAATTCAGAGCAAAATTTTGCCTTGAGATACGAGACAAATTTGACTTTGACATACGAGCATACGATGCGGCCGCTAGGTGTTCCTTTTTGAGCTGCGCAGTGATGTTCATGACGAGAATGACACATGAAATGCCCTATAATCAACAGAAAGTGCCCACAATTCAACACAAAGTGAACCAAAATCGAAGGGAAATGACTTGAAAATGACCCTGAATTTTAGGAAATTACCCATCCTGGAATGTCTTCCTAACCGTGAGGGTGTCTTAGAGTTAGGGTTAGGGTTATCTTTAGGGTTATCTTTAGGGTGAGCTTTAGGGTTAGCTTTAGGGTTTGCTTTAAGGTTTGCTTTAGGGTTAGTTTTAGGGTTAGGGTTAGGCGCAGGGGTGGCCAAGTCGGGTCCTCGAGAGTTACTATCCAGGTTTAGGGTTAGATTTAGGGGTAGGTTAGGGTTAGGTTTTGAGTTAGGGTTTGAATTAGGATTAGGTGCAGGGGTGGCCAAGTTGGGTCCTCGAGATCCCCTATCCAGTCTTTTTTCCATGTCTCCCTAACCGTTAGGGTGTCTTTACTGCGGTGGGTTAGGGTTGGGGTAAGGTTTAGGGTCAGCTTTAGGGTTTGTTTTAGGTTTCGGTTTAGCTTTAGGGTTAACCACACCTGCTGTATACTTTGATGTCACATTTTTCTGCAGATCATAATCACTAGATACGAATTTGTTACTTTGTACAAATTTAAAAACATGTATTTGCATTGTAATATCCTATTTTTAGGTGTTTGTTTCAGAGGGTCGGACCGAATTAACTTGTATTTAGTTTTTTTAAATTAAGCTCAAATCTCAAGGTATTTCTGTAGAGTTGATGACTGGATCAACAACCACTCATGAATGAACCACAGTTACTGCTCTGCACAAAAAGGGGGACTGTGGCTGAGAAATGATAATCTGATTTGTTCAAATGTTTATTTATTTTCTTGAATAAAGTTGTACTGATATGTTGTTTTATATGCACAGAAGTGCCTTGGCATCCAGAATGTGTCGCAACAAGAATCAGGACTCTGCAATGGAGTCAACTTTCTCCTGCATTACCGCGTGCTGTATGAAATAAGTGCCTTTGGTCTTCAGGATTCTGCAGAGAATGTGAGTAAACATTTTTTTCTTTTGAATCTACAATCCCAATTCCAATGAAGGTGGGATATTGTTAAACATTAAAATCTAATGTATTGATTTACAAATCCTGTTTACTTTTTCGATTTATTTAATCTGTTTTATTAAACACTTGACAAATTCATATTTGAAGTTTAAACTAAAACTTTATTGTTTTAAGAAAATAATAATTACCTTAGCATTTTATTCATATTCCTAATGAGCTGGGACAGATGGCTGATAAAGTAGGGGAATACCCATCAAATACTTGTTTGTAACATTCCCCAGTTACACAAGCTAAATGGGAACAGGCGGATGTGTCATCATTAACAAGCAAATCGGTGGGAAGGCTAACTATTTCGTGAAAGTGTGTGTGAAAATTGTGGAACAATTTAAGGACAATGTTATTCAACATAAAATTGATAGGAATTTAGGGATCCACAGTACGTAGCATAATCAAAAGTCTCAGAGAATCTGGAGAAGTCACGACATAAAAGCGGCAGGGCCGAAAAACCATATTGGATGGCCGTGATCTTCGGGCCCTTAAATGGCACCACATAAAAGAATGCCACTGTAAATCACACGATGAGCCTAACAATGCTTCCTGAAACAATTGTAGGTGGTTATCATCCACTGTGCCATCAGCATTTGCCCGGCAAAACTCTACAGAGTAAAAAACAAGCCATTTTTATACATGACCCAGAAGCACAGGTGTTTTCTCCAGGCGGGAGTTCGTTTAAAACGTAGTGTGGGAAAGTCGAAGACTATTCTGTGGTCCGTAAAATCAAAATTTGAAGTTCTTAATAACTGGGCCACTTTCTCATTCGGATTAAAAAGGGAAAAATAACAACCCATGTTTTAACAACACTCATTTCAAAATTTGTGATGTTATGGGGCTGTGTTAGTGGCAATTTCGTCGAGCAGTTGTACATCTGTGAATGCGGCATAAATGCTGAAAGGTACATACAGGTTTTTGTCCCGCAAATGCTGCTATCCAAGCAACGTCTTTTTCAAGGACACCCCTGCTTATCTTGGCAAAACAATGCCAAACCACATTCTGCACATCTTATACAAGCATTTCTATCTAGTAAAAGAGTCTATGAACTAGACTGGCATGCAGTACAGACTTATCTCCCATTGAGAATATGGGATACATTTTAAAGCGTAAAATATATGAGAAGGGAGGTTTCTGCACCCCTCCCTATTTGTACGTCAATCATGTGTTTTTTTTTGTTTTTTTTTAAATGTAATTCTTCTGCATTTCAATGAGGAATGTGGATGGTACAAGCACTATTGGCCAAAAATAAGCACACTTCTTTGCTTTGCTATAATGTTCACCATTCACTTCTCATCTTCTTTTGACTGTAATATATTTTTTATATACAACAGTGCTACGATAGCATATTTGACCCCTCATTTAACTGTTTATGATCATCAATTAAATGTCACTCAGATTAACGATAAACCGGGTGAGAGTAATATCTAAATAATAATAAAAATGTTTTCAAATTATGATTTTTTTTTTCTATTGAGTTGAAAAAACAACTTTTATTAAGTTGTAGGTGTAGTAGCTAAAACAGTGACTTTGAAGATGACATAACTCTTTAATCTTCTGATTATTATCTTTTTTAACATCCTTTATGTCACCTTAGAACATTAAATGTAGCCATTTTAAGGATCCTAGGGCAAGGTCATTCATAAAAATGAACTCTGGCTGGCTACCACTTTTTAGAGATGTTAGTTTAGTAGGGCCTGGTTGTGAGCAGTAATAGTAATTAAACAAAAGGATCGCATAGCAGTTATGTGCATCATGGGCCTTGTAAAGCTCTTCAACATTATATTATGCCCATTAAACTGCCAGCATCACGTTGTGTCAGACATTTTAAAGTCTGTCACTTGCATTACCTGCTGTCTTTATCCACAGTACTAAATGTCACTCCACCACTTAACCTGTGATCTACAGGTGAATGTCGCTGCCAAGGATATCCTGTTATTTCTGCTCAAAGGACGATTGATGATGACAAAGGCAACCTGGGACAAATTCATTGCAGCACGTTCACGGGTCATCGCTGTATTACAGGTGTTGTACTCTTGGTAAATTATATTTCTACTGCGCAGCTCACAAAGCTCTATAGTGCCTGAAATTTATGGTCTGCGGTTAATGGGTAGAGGTGGTTGACAGTGTCAGCTGTTACCCCGTATTCAAAATAACTGTGATAAAAAGTGCAAATGTAGCATTTGTGAACCAACAAAGACTTTATGGAGCTGCCAGAGAGCAATATTTACTGCAGTTATTGTCTCATTTACATACCGTATTTTCATGACTATAAGGCGAACATAAAAGTCTTAAATTTTCTCGAAAATAGATAGGGCGCCTTATAATCCAGTGCGCTTTATATATGGACCAATACTAAAATTGTTATCACTATAAAATAAAATAAATCAGTCGATAGGGTACACCATCCTCTACAGCTCTCACAACTATGGCAAGCAGCCCCCGACTCTACTATTTCCCCATAGAAAAAGTACTGCGCAGTGACTGCTGGGATATATAGTTCTTTTGTCAATACACCCAATGGATTGTGGCCTGGACATCGACATCAACACAGCTTTACGAAGCATGGAAGGAAGCGTTGGAATAGTTACTCTAGCTACTAGCTAGCTACTATTTGCGAATGGATTGTGGCCGCCTGGATGAACGTATAAAACTCAGCGTTTTCGATGACTCATTTGGACAATTGTTCAATTCGGACATAGAAAATGAGGACTTTGATGGATTTGTGGGTGATGATGACGTGAGTACATTGTAAAATGGTTAAATAAAGTACAACCGAACTCCGTTTTGCTTCCGTTGCCTTTTTAAAAATGTTTTTTTAGCGTGTGGGTGTAGCGTGTATGTTTTACCATGCCTGGCTGCGTCTATAAAAACAGTGCGTCCTTTGTGTGTGTAAAATGCAGAAATGGCACTCGTTACTGACACTGCGGCTAAAAATACGATGCGCCGTATAGTCGTGAAAATACGGTACTCCTTTTTTACTGTTTGCATTTTGGGTGTGGAGCATGCTTTTTATTAATTGTACCGTTCAAGGCAGCAGGAAGCCTGAAAATCCCTCATCAATATGCATGCGATTGTGACAAGGCTGTCGAGCATGATTTAATTCAAGAGGGCCATTCAGAAATGTGCCCATCCTGTCAACAAGCGACGAAATGAAAACCACCCGTAATCAAAGTGATGCATATTTTACTTACTCTTCTGCCGCTTAGCTAGAATTCCCCATTGTTCACTTCATTTTCTGCCAAGGCTGTTTGAAAATGCGTGTTTGGTGTATGTGTGTGTGAGACAGGGTTATGCCAACACCGAGGATTCACTGGGAAGCTGTGTGCTGCTGCTAAGTGGCATGTCGGAGGTGGCAAGAGACGACATGATTCCGAGCTCAGCCAAGTTAAAAGCAGCTTTCAGACTGCTTTTCACCAAACAGCCACAGTGAGTCAATATTTCTAATGATGTCTTCCTGTGTGTGTCGGCTATGTGTATGTGAGCATGCATCATATTCTTGCCCAGAATGTTAGTGTGTATTTTTGTACACTAATTGCATGGTTCTTCTGTTCCTCAGCTTAGACAAAGTGATTAGTTGGCTCTCTGTTTAAAAAAAAAAAAAAATTAAGCAAACCAGACATGCTCTTGAGACTTTTTCTGATGGACACATTATTACAATCTGTTGATGTCGGACAATCAGCTCATCAAGTCATCTAAATGCTTTCGGAGGTCTGTGTAAAACAGCTACCCGGTCCCAGTCTATGAATATTGATGAAAATGGAAATCCACAGCCGGCCAGTCGATGAGCTCGGGTGAATTTTGAACACATAACAGATTTGTCTGCTCTGCTTGACGCTTTTGTTAAGGATTATGCGAGGAGTATTTTGCTTCTGAAGCGGCTTGCGTAGCTTCATAATGAAGATAAAAGGCCTTTTTTCCTTGACAACAATAAAGTTGATTTATGTGGTCATGCTGAGAGAAGATAATTATTTTCTTGGGTGGATTTTCAATTAAGTTTCTTCATTGTACACAGGGTGAGGATAGCAGCAGTTCAACACATTGTGCCCTTCCTAACTGGAGCAGGTGATTCCAAAGCAACCAGGCCAGAGCTAAACCAGTCAGTGATCTCCTCGCTTCCCAATCTTTATTGCATCAGGCACCTGGTGGATGTCACTCTGGACACCAACAACAAGTCTTTACTGAAGGTATGAATAAACATTTGACCAAAAGGATAGGGTGTTTGGGTTTTAGGCGAATTTTAGAATGAAACTAAAACTTCTGGTGAAATTTGACCTTGTCTTAAGGTGTATCCTCGTGTTCAATTTTAAAAAAAATCAGTTCTCTTCATACAACCAGCTGTTTTCTCACAATTCCATTTTGAAGGATACTTAAGTATACACTCTAATAGTTTTGTAAAACTCTCTTAGTCATTTTGCATCTCTACTTGCTTTCAGACATAATACACCGGAACTGGGTAACAAGAATCTACCAAGCTCATTGATATCAGATAAAGGAAAATGCACTAATTTACCGGTTCAGCTGCATTTATAGTCCAGGGAAATGTAGCATTACTTTTCCATTAGGGATGTGACTCAGGCATGATGTCATGCCTTTTTAGTTTTTTACATTTGATCGAAGAAATGAAGTTAATTTACACTACCTTTCAGCTTTATTCATTTGTAAGAGACCAGACTGAACAATAAAACTTCATTCATGTTTTTTTTACAAAAGAATACAGAGAAAATACAACATGAACACCTTTACTGCCTTTGCTCAACCAAATTTTGGGTTCCTTTTAAAATTAAACCCAGCACCCAAATATTCATTAACTTTTGTGAATTATGTCTATATACTGCAAGTGTAGCATTAGTAATCAGAAACAGTGTCAGCAAAAGAAATTCTATTATTTTAGACCCACCTAGTTTGTGGCTTAAAGGGCTATTTTAGAAATGAGAGAAAAACAACAGAATGGTTAAGAATTAAAAGTTTTATGCCAATCCTTACATCAACCCATATTTTCCATTTTAATAAGGTGATAGCAGTGGAGAAGCTATTTTGCATGCTCTCCTCAGACACTCTTGACATGGCTCTGAGAAGATCTGCTGCAGAGCAGCTGTCCGTGGTCCTACAGGGTGAGTGCTCGTTAAAAACTATGTACGTTTTTCTTCTGTACTTCTTATAATCTCTTTAAGGATCCTTTTTACTTTACATCGGCATTTCCCACCATATGCCAGAGTGTTGTCAAACCAGAAACGCATTTATGTTTCTCCAGATAAAAAATGCTGACTATAGTTACTTTCTTGGCCCCTGCTTACTATACTTCTCTGCTTCTAAAATTGGTTTTGTGACACTCTTCTTGCTCTCATCTTGGTGTTGACGTTACAAACAGTAGAGCAGAATGAAATTGTTTTATACTGCAATATCACTTGTTTTTTTGGGGGTACAAATTCCTTAAGTACCGTATTTTCACGACTATAAGGCGCACTGCATTATAAGGCGCACCCTCAATGAATGACACATTTAAATATTTTTTCCATATATAAAGCACACTGGATTATAAGGCGCCCTGTCTATTTTGGATAAAATTTAAGACTTTTAAGTGCGCCTTATAGTCGTGAAAATACGGTAATTGTTTTTTTCCTTGTGTAGTTATGTTATTATACAAATTAAAACCTAATAGAGCACAATGCCACTCTGTTGCAAACAAAAGCTTGTTCTCTTTGGAGAAATATGTGCATGATTTACCATCATTCATTTAAAAACATGAAAATATTATTACAGCATTCCCTCCACGTAATTATTTTTAAAGTTTGAGCTCATATCTCATGTGCGTATATATTTTTCTTCTTTCTTCTAGATTCAGCAATGCATTCAGTCCTGAAGAATCTTGGAATAACAGACACCGCCATTTCTTTCCTCACAGACAGTGTCAACGGTAACAAGGTAAAATGAAACCTTTGACAAAACAATAAACACTCAAGCCAAATGAAAAAAATCCTAGGAGACAGTGTGCAGTCAACAATAACTTCCTCTGCATGACCTCATTGATGCACACAAGTCAGTTTACTTGTTGCCAGTGGATGTCGAAGAGATTCACTGAGGCCATGATAGAAGGATGAAATGGCCTGTTTTAACATTATCAGACAGGCTGTGTCTGTAGCCCTTCAGGTCTTGAATCAGACGCTGTTTAGCGACATTGAAATAGACATAGAATGAGCTGTCTGCAGGTGCTATTTATCTCACTCTGTCACTGGAGTGGCAGTGGAAAGGCTCACTTGTACAATGTGTGCAACACAACTGCCAATTTTAGTTTATCAATTAAATAGCCAAATATGTTTGCTGTTCTGCACAGAGCTTGGATTGCATGCTGGAGCCTTGTCTATGTATCCTGAGAAAACTAGCGTATGTCGACCCATCTCTGAGGAACAGCCTGGCACAACGCAGCCCTCTGCTTATCACCCTGCTTCGAGGTGCATTATTTTGATTTAAGAAATAAACCTCTTACTATAACAAGCATACACTTAGGTTTGCATAAAGAAAATACAACAAAGCTCTCCTTTTACCATGTTGAAATATACTCACTGGACACTTCAACAATAATTTATTTATTTTTAGGTTATCTGAGTAGAAATTCATTTGACCATTGTTAGAGGCCTAATTTCAATGCATTATTTGAGATGCCCAAAAAAGCAGGGGTAAGGTTTGTATATAATTTGCATTTAGAAATAGGAAATAATAACTTACATTTGTAAAGGTAATTCATAACTTTTTTCGCAAATTTACAACCTATTTATTATTTGCTGAGATTTACAAGGATAAAACTGGTCATTTTATTAACCAGCACTTAAAAGTTTATTATTTATTTCATCATTTAGTCATTTTCTTTCCATCGCTTATCTAAACTGGAACTTATAATAGCCGACATTTGATAAGATTTAATAACATTTAATTTTAACTCAATAAAAGATAAATAAAAATTTGTTTGTCTGTATGAATATGATTTTTAAAAAAAATCCATCTCTTTTGTTCTTTTCAAAACACAGTTTATTGGTTTTTACAGCGTGTTATACTCTATAAGGTGTTCTATAGCCATTGTGATGCATTTAGTTCTAGATTAGGTTTGGCCATTTCAAATGTTATAGTTATGATGACATACTTTAATAGATGCACATTTTTAAATGTGTTTTTCTTCATTGATTGTATTGCAGTGAAAATATGTTCATATGAACTGAAAATCAATTTAGTTTGACTACTTTTATTGTACAGCAAATCATAACAATAAAAAAACAAACAAAAAAACACCACACCAAAGTAATATTATTATAGCACTGTCTGTGATTCAGTATGCATTGAAGTTAACCGGTTTACAATGAACGGAGACTGAGTCAAACCTTTGGAAGTTGAATGTATTATTATTCATATTACATTTATTTTCTTAATAGTTCCATCTCCATTTTAGACACTGCTTTCCTTGTCAGTGTCACAGGGTGCTGGAGCATATTGATTATTAATACTTACAGCATAAAAATGACCTAAATAATTATAATACATTATAACATGAGAAACAACTAAACATGATGGAAAGTAGAAATTTATTGCTTAAAGTGTGTTTGTCAAGACAGTACTTTGTCAATACGTTCTTGGAGCTGCTTTGGGATTATTTCATATTGTTCTTTTAGCGAAATGTGCTTGTTTATTGTGCATATGCAGTGCATGTCATATTGAACGTGTGTGTTCCCTATAGCATCTATCATCATGAAGGAAAACAAAAACAATGGGGGTGAGGCTGCCGTTCTAATGAGTTTGCTGCTCTTTGATGAAATAAGCAGCATGGAAATGTGGTGAGTTTTAACATCTTCGTCCTATTATATCCATCTCTGAAAACTTTAGAATCACCTTATAGAGTTTTTGATTGTTGTATTAGGTTGGACAAATCGCTGGATGGTGCCAATCTTCCGACATTCTCCCTTCCACTGTCAGTAGTTCGGAGGTAAACTTTGAGTCCATTGTCATCAGTTTTAGTTTGGTTGATTGTAACTTTTCTTAGTGTAACTTTTTCTTTTTTTTCAAACAATCAAGGTACAACATACCCTTCCAGGTGATGAGCCATCATGCTGTCAGCCCATACTGTTGTGTCCTGAAGTCCACTTCAGATGTATTGAGTTTGGCCCCTGCTCGTCAAGGCCTGCAGTTGGTCTGGAACATTGCATGGCACTGTGGTATAGACAACCTGCTTGAGGATCCCAATGGCTCGACCAACAATGCAGAGTAAAACACATTATAGTGATACAATGCTTATTTGAGTAACATCTGGGGCTTCTCTATTCCGTCATTAGCTATAGCTAACACAACACATGAATCCTCATTGACATCGCTCTACAGCATTAGTTTCCAATTTTTTTTATATATATGTTTGCATTTGTTATTGTTTATGTTGAGTTAAAAATAGGTTTAATTCTGTTTGAAGCACGTGGACAGGGTAAAGCTATACGTAGTATATTATACCATGCAATCCTCATGCTCCAGGTAAAGAAAATGTAGCTCATCTGTGAAGAATTGTACTGAGCATATGTTTTCAAAGTTTTGAAATCTCATTTATCTTCAATATCCTTAATAAGGCCTAGTTGAAACAGATGAGCATTTTTCTATCACAATTTAAACAAGCCTGAGTGCTGAACTGCATATCATTTACTTTTACTTTTAGAGCCCTAGGCTTCAGAATCTTTGAATTAAGGTTGTATTTTTACACCTTAATAATTCCAGTACACGATACATGAAGCTGCCTTTTTTCTCTTTATACACGAATCCTTTTAAAACCGTTAACATTTTATGTTATGACTACCATTTTTATTATTTTAAAAGGTATTTCCACCATATGAGCATTCTTATGTGTGCTGAAATAGTCTTTATTTTTTTTGTGCAACCTTCAGGTTCCATTCTGACTTGAACTTTTCGGAAGCTCAACTCGCTTCACTGCGAGCGACGCACCTTCCAAGCGCACTGCAGGACTGCATCCAGGATGTAATCTTGGCAGAAAGACACAGCTCGGTGATCGCTGCCCTCTCAAGGCTCAATATCTACATGATGATTGACAGACTGACTATTCCTCACACAGCCACCTATAAATGCCAAGAAACATTACATTCGCTCAACTGGCAGACTGCCATTAGCAGGTACAAACGCACAGTGCCATCTCCAAAGTTCAACTCAAATTCTCTATTATAAAACTTTGCTTTTCTTTAAAGGCAACGATTTTAGTAACATTCTGAATATCATCCATTATATCTATTATTTGGTTAATCTGTGGTAGTTGTGAGGCCCAGATTGCCTGTTCCATGACCGAGACATCTAGCTCTAAATAGAAAAACTAGCAGTGTTCTGAGGCCAGTTAAGTGATGTGGTCTTTGTGTCCTTAGTCTTGTTGCATATTCCTAGTGAGACATGCCCAGTTCACCTCACCTGAAAGGTGTCGGGATGCCACATTATCTTCATCTGACTCCCCTTATTGCGGGATAGCAGAGGTGGGGAATTCACACTAGATTGGGAACTCCTTTCAGTAAAAGTTGGAGATTATGGTTTAATAATGCCAACTAAACTACAATACTACTGGAGCAACTAACTCATACAAAGCTTGACAAGCAGGGAGGGCGATACTGTCACCTCGTGGTGAGTTATAGGAGTGCTTGAAATTAGACAATGGGATGTGATGTTTGATCATCTTAAAAGTTGTTTGATGAGGGACATGTCAAGGGCTCTCACTTTCTTCTACATCTGACCCATCCAACCAGAGCTTTAGAACTGTCCTTGTAGCTTGAATTTAGACGTCCTGCATATTCGTTATTTTTTTTCTTCCCCATATCGATTTGTTCATTCATTTCGTCAGTTTTTAATTTACTTGATTATACTGATAAGCTTTGTTTTCCTTCTAAATTACGTTGTTACTTTGATTGATGTTAGCGTTTATGTACATCACTTTTTGCAGCTGTGGTTGCTCTTTAAGTGCGATATAAATTACATTGGGTTGCATTAACACTTTTATCCATATAGTCTTCAGTATAGCTAAATGAATGAAGTGAAGCTAATGAAAGTATGCTTTTTATGGCCACGGTTATCGTGACTGCTTCTGCAACTCTGCAGAACAGGGTGGTTGGCATTTTCTCAAAATTAAATGTCTTCATGGCTCAGCAAGGTAATTCTTATTCCCCATCACTGCGTGGCTTCTAACATGGTTAATAAAGCATTCAAAGGGAGGTGTGATCAATTAACCGTTGTCCTTGATATACTCTCATAGTTAAAAAAATGTATCTGCTATAATTGTTCATTTGGGGAAAAAAAATACATTGTATTATTTTTGTCTCCTTGAAGATAAAACAGCATATTTTTTCTCAGTACTCTTTCATGGTGACTCACTTTTCTTTGCTCTTCCTCCCTGCAGGTTTCTCCAGGTGCATCCAGCCTCTGTGGAGGATGAGAGACTGCTGGCGTATATTGTCGCCTTTCTCAATGCATACTTCAAACATGGGTGCACACACTGGTCTGACCCGGAGGACAAGGACTTGCGCTGGATGTTGGAGCTGCTTCTCAATGAGGTAGGCAGCATATTTTGTTATCGTAAAGGTCAGCAAAAGCAGCAACCTGTGGATATCTGTTTATCTTTTGTGATGATCAGGTTAGACTCTTCTCTTGCAAATGCACAGTAAAACTGGTAGATGTAATTTGTACCTGTAATCATAGCAACAATACCCACACTAGATGTTTTGCTACCGCACAAAAACACAAAAACAATGACATCACTTGTTCAATTTCTGTGGCAGTGATAATGTTCAAGGTGCCAGCATTTGTTAGTTTTAGAATGAACCGTAATTAGCTTCTTAAAGGGACAGGCACCAGGTATAAATGACCTTCATGTGAAAGATGGTTGATTAGGCAGTAACTCTGATGTTATTATTCATTGTGGTATTTCAAAACAAAGTACTATGACATAATTACTACTTTTGCAAATGACCAATTACATTAAACAAATGTGTTCCAGGAATGATGTGTTGTAAAGGTCTCCTTGTGGTCACTTTGCTCTGGGTACAAGGGTTTGTAAAGGGGTTCCTTCCTTCCATGTACAGTAGGCTACACTTGAAATCTCTTTTCCCACAAGCCTTGCAAAGTAGTACTTGTGGCGCCATCAGGAGGTCAAAGAGCAGATTTCCAGGAGATGCAATTCATGTTCCACTTTTTTTCCCTCATCACTTTTAGGGAACATCGCCCCTCCTTAATTTACTGCCTGGTGTGGACACTGCAAGACCAGGCCAAAACCCAGACGAGTCAGAGGAAGTGAAGAACCATGTTTGCCAGAAATTGCAGCGAGAGCTTAACAGTCTCTTCAAAAACTTGCTCACTCGGCTGGCACACACCTCGGACAGGTAAGATGGTTTCCTTAACCACGTTAAGCCAATGTCAATCTATTTTTTTTAAATCCTCAATTATTACCTCTTTCTGTGTACTCTGCTTTGAATCTTCTATTGGGCTATCCAGGCTATGTCTGGCATTAGCTGGCCGTTTCAAGAGCCAGCTGGCACTCCGCTTCCTTCAGAGCCTACGGGTGTCTGATGCCCCAGACTTCTATGGTCTCCCCAGCCTGGAGAGGACTCTCCAGGGTATAGTCAGCCTGACAGCCCAGTCTGGCTGGAGTTCGCACTGCTTTGACCTGCCGTCTACCTCCATTTGTGCCAAGTACCTTAGTGGCCTGCTAGAGGTATGTGGTTTTATGTGGCCCTCCCTTCGCTCGACCATTAAGTTGAGACCCTTATTCTCTAATGAGATTTTTTCAAATGAACTTTTGAAAGTTTGGAGCTTGATTGAGGCTTTCGCAGAGGTATTCACTTCACACATTAATATAAAGTCCTTGTATTTGTGTTGTTAAGGACTGGACTGAATCATCGCGACCGGACGTTTGGTCTCCGGACGTTTGGTCGCCCGGACGTTTGGTCGCCAGACGTTTGGTCGCCCGGGTGAATATAATTTTGAGAGCTGGTTTCAACAGTAGATATTTAGATATTAAACTCTCTCATGATTATAATTTTGAGAGCTGGTTTCAACAGTAAACTCTCTGTCATGTTGTCAAACGTCCGGCGACCAAACGTCCGGCGACCAAACGTCCGGCGACCAAACGTCCGGGCGACCAAACGTCCGGGCGACCAAACGTCCGGGCGTCCAAACGTCCGGGCGACCAAACGTCCGGGCGTCCAAACGTCCGGGCGACCAAACGTCCGGGCGACCAAACGTCCGGGCGACCAAACGTCCGGGCGACCAAACGTCCGGGCGACCAAACGTCCGAGTACCCTGAATCATCATGATGTGTATTACACATAATACTTAAGTCTCGAAAAAGCGATCTTTGTAGTAGCAGAATTTTTGACATAGTTGCTAAATTAAATGCTATGTATTAATTTTTCAAGTGAATGTAGTATAAATGTGATGTGAGGTGTGTGCCTGACTGCGTCTTGGATTTCATAGCTATCCGTTGAGTAAGTCATCTGGCCTCTAATACAAGCTAAATTTACAGATTGGAATGTGTACTGTGTAGAACGCAATGTTCTTTCAGAGGAACTCATGAAAACTAAGTTAAAAGATGTTAATGGAACTTGAAATTGTTTTATAAAAAAATCACACTGATTAGATACGGCACAATGCAGAATACTATTGAGATTAATCAAGCCTGCCCGCTCCATCTGTTCAGTTGCTCCACGGTGCATTTAAATGATGGTCTATCGCAGAGCACTGGACCAGCTTGCACAGAAGCCATGTGTCCGAACATTTTCTCTTTCACGTTTAAAGCCCCCTTGGAATGGATTGTCTAGCTAACACAACCGTTTGTCAGTGTTGATTGCAAACATGAATTAAGATCACACAAAGAGTGCGGCTGTTTCTTCTCTATTGATGGCCTCCTGTGACTACACCATTTCTGCACAACAATCACACACCCAACTTGCCCGCTCATTTGTTGCACACACATACACACCTTTGTGCATGTTCCCTCTGGCTCTGAAGGGCCCTAAAGCTGTGCAGACTACATGAGCTATTTGCTCTTCATCTGCTCTTCAGTGCAGTCTCATATTCTGATGGCACATCAAAACACTTTAATTAATCTCTGCTGTATTAAAGCTTGTCTTTTGGATTTGTGATGAGCATATGGTAACATACAACTGAGCAACACGACTTTTCTGATGTTTTTTTCTGTTTGGTATTGTCTTTGGTGTCAATCAGCAAGAGGAGTATGCCATGCCCACTTTGTAGGATACTGGTTCCCTATGTAGCTAAATTTAAAACATGTTTCTGCTACGCAGGTGATCTCCTCCTTTTATGTGCGGTGGGGAGGTAACTCCATGTCGTTCATGGGGAAAGGGGTTACCAAGAATGCTGTTGTGAGCTTGCTTCACTTGTCTCATGAGATGATGGCTGAGAGCAAGGAAAAGGTAAACAATGTGTGGGTGCATGCATAGTCACAAATCAGGCATTTAAAGTTATTCAAAATTCACTTAAAATGACTTGAAAATGAATTAGAAATAGCTGTAACTAAATAGATCGTTTAAATGTGTAACACAGTACTTACTTTTCGTATAAAGTCACCATTGCAAAACATATTTTTAATGAAAGGCTTTTAACACACAGTCAACTATAATAGTACTCTTACTAATACTTATGGGATTTGAATTGAATAATCTGTTATATTGTAAAAATCACAGAAAATGGGCACAAATAATGATCTTTGAATTCCAAAATAAAAGTGGAGGTTTATGCATGTCTTCTATGACAAGTACTATCAGTAATCAGTCACTTAGAATGACAAAAATCTGGAAACATTTACTGAAGTGCTTAAATACGACCTTGCTGTGTCTGTTTTTGCTATTCAGCAAGCTCAAGGCTGCACATTATTAAAACATTTACTTAACGCTACCAAATGTTTTCCTTATGTCTGGAATAGGACATCATTTCTATGTGGTCTTTGGGGAACGAGAGCACCATCGAGGAATCAAATGCCTCTCAGCTGGGTTTGGCCTGGCTTATACCACTCTGGGTCGACAGGGATCAAGAGGTATGGGTTTCCCAGACATCTCATTTTAATCCAATAATCTTGTAAGATTTTTTTTGGATAGAGAGTTTCGACAACCAAGGTCTTTAGTATTCAGCGTGTTCACTGTCTCTCTGAAGCTCTTTTTCATCTTTCACAAAGTGATCATTTGTAGTCGCTTGTTTTTCGGGGACAAGCTCAAACCCCAAAAGAGTATCACAAGAAGTAAAACAAAGAAGAATGCGCAACTCAGACGCATTGGCTCTCATTTTGTCAGAAAATGTAAGATTTCTCGCAAACTATGAAGCACCATAAATCAAGATGACTTATCACATTCTAAGAGCATAGCCACACTTTAAAGAATTTTTGTTCATCCCTACAATAGGCCACGCCTAAGGTGTAACCTGTCCCTACCCAGAGTCAGTTTCGTTACCTTCTAGTTACCCTTTTGCACCTATGAGGACAGTTGGACTGACACCATTTGTTCATTCATACACGGGGTTAATTTCAATTCTCCTACAGGTGAGGTTTGCCAGTTTGGGCTTGGGTGCTGCCTTGTCCACGGTGGAGAGCGGTTGCTATGCTCTAGGCGCCAGCTGCCAGAACATCAGCGGAGGCCTTTGGGGCACGCTGCTTAACATCCTGCTTGATCGGCAAGAGAGTAGCATGGTCCGAAGAGAGGTAAATTAATTGCTGTTATATTACATTCTCATTTTGCATTCTTATTTTGGTTACGGAACTAAACACATGGTTCTCCAGAAATCTTATAATTTGGTTATGCGTGAGTCAGAACCTTTAATCACCCAATACAGGTGAACAATAAATCGCGACAAACCCATTAATGTGTGAAAATACAATATTTCCAAAATATACATTTTTAAAAAACAAATCTATCGTGATTTGTTTGGGGGAAGTGGTGCTTTGGGGGGCTCCCAGCTACACTTTCACCTAGGTCACCTATTCACCCTGATAATGATTGTTGGATTCATATCAGTGACTGTACAGTCGTACCTCTAATTAATTGGTACCAGAATTTTTTTCGTAACTTGAAAATTTCGTAAGTAGAGGTGTACTTTATATGTAAATTATCTAATTTGTTCCATGGTCCTCACACAACTACAAACTAAACCCTTTAAAATTGGTCAGTGTCCCAATTTTGTATGAAAGATATGAGGAAATACACAAAAATGAGAGAAAATTATAAGGAAATGATTTATTAATGTCTTAAAATAAATAAAGCATATGAAAATGTGCCCTGCACTGCTGAAATACTTCCCCCCGCGGCTGTTATTATGGGAGACGTAATACCCATGGTTGTCCGCCAGATGGCGGCACCAGCCTGCTTTACCAGGGCCGAAAGCCGTCCACTTTGTACTACATTTGAGACTTTTACCTGTGCTCTACATGTGTGTGAAAATAAGGTTTTTAATAAGGGGATGGTAGAGGTATGACTATTTTGCAATGGCAGCATAGTCATATATTACCAGCTAAAGGCCGACAGAGGGCGATGTTGCTGATTCTTTAAAATTTTAAGCGTATGCGCTAATTCCCTGTTTTTGCTCTCTCTTCCTATGCTGCTGTGTCCAGGCTGCATTTATCCTGCAAAACCTTCTGGTGATGCCCATGCCTGCCAATTCACAAGAGGCCAAGGACTCCCACTGGCAGGTCAGCAGCTCTGCTAGTTGGTTCCATAGCTTTTTTTTCATGAACTGCTTTCCATCTTTGTCTTTCAGATTTGTTTTTTTACCCACCCTCTCTTTGTTCCCCTTAAACTTTTTATCCCTAACTACCATTTCCTCTTGTGTTGAGCCCTGGAGGATTGAGAACAAGGAGAGTTGTTTGAGTTGAAGCAGTACTGAATTTTCAGCACCCCGGGCACTTTTACTAAAGTTAGAATCTTTGCAGGAACAGCTATAGCATGTTTTGGGCTATTTCTTTTTAAAGGAGTGTTTATCCACGGTAACAAATAAAGAAGTTAACCAATATCTCCTACATGATAAACAAAAGCTTTGTTTGGCTGCCACATGAATATTAAAGTGCATTTATGTCTTGTTTGTCTTTCAACGATACATTACTGTATCCTACCATCATCATAAAATATTTTACTACAATTTTTGCAAAAGTAATAATTTAAATCAGTATTTTTAAGCCATACAAATATTTCAAAATGTAACAGGTGCAAATATGAAAACATTTAGAACCCACACAGGGCAACATGGTCAGCTAGTGGTTGCCACATCAGCTTTATGTGGATTTGCGGTTCAAACCCCAACTCTGAATACAGCTTCTCTGTGGTGTTTTCATGTTCTTTCCTTTCGTTTGTTCCTTGTGTATATTGGAGACACTACATTGTGCATAGGTGTGAATGCTTGCATGGCTGCATGTGCCTTAGACTTGGCTGGCAATCATGTTAGGCTCCATTTCAGCTATGGACCTTATGAGAACAAGTGCTTTAAAAAAAAGTGATGTAGAATGATATTAATAAAAAAATATATTGTTTTTTGAAATGTTATAATTGCCTCCCCCATCTTAAATTTTTTTGTGTATGTAACTTCAAAATGAATTTTTTTTTTCATGCTAATCATTTTGTATTGTTGTCTCTCTTCACCAGCACCCTCGTGTACACAGTGAGGTGTCGGGTGTGTCTTTGGTTGGTCTTCCTGCGCTCCAGGCTCTGCTCTACCACTGTCAGTATTTCCAGCATGTTGCTCTGTGTGCATCTGCCTGTTATAGAGGCAGGCACACTTTTCACCTCCAAAAACCTGTTGCTGGGAATGCCAGTCACCCTCAGGAGTGTGCTTCAGTTGGTAGGTTTCACTTCTCCGTTCATTCAGATACAGTATCCTATGTACTTTTTAAAGTGCATGCTTATGCCAGTCACTACCTGTGGTGACCCGGAAAACTGAAAGTCAATTCTATACTTCTGAGGAAAGTATGTGATAGGTCTGTAAAACAACTTAAGGAGCAGGTTAAGAAAGAGTGAGACCAATTTAAAGGAGATTCAGTTTATTACCAGACTGCAGAATGGGGAGAGCTCGAACAGCGTGATCGCTCACAGTCTGTTGTCCTTGCAGCTCTCTCTGAATGACCAGTGAGTGAGTCTTATATACAGGCAAAACTGACAGATGTCAGCAGGCCTTTGGACAGATACGTTTCAGTCATTTGCAGGGTAAAAAGTAATTGATCAGTGTCGTACAGTTGAGTGTTTATGCTGACATGTCAGCCATTCTCAGTTTGTATGAGAACGATGCTTTTACTAACAAAAACTGATATCATCTTACTGTATGGTTATTTGGGATAGGGTCCAGCTCCCTCCCACGTGGAAAAGCGAGATAAAAATGAGTGAATGTTTAAAATCTACTTTGGAAACCTTACTTTATATTATGTTTGACTATGTACCGCATTTTCCGAACTATAAGTCACACTTTATTTCAGAATTTGGCTGGGCCTGTGACCAATACTCAAGTGCGACTTGTATATGTATTTTTTTTTTGCTCGCTGACCACTGACAGCCTGTGATGTTTATTTTTTAGGCTATAGTTCTTTGAAACACTGTTAGCAAATGCTTATTTAGCGTGTTCTCCGTTTTACTATTGTTACTTTAACATATTTGTGTTCTTTGTTTCTGATAAAATAAAAATTGCCCTCACAAAAATACAACTGATACGCCAGTGCAACCTCATTGTGTATTCTTTGACTGGCGCGTCTTATAGTCCAAAAATACGCTACTGTTTATTGCGTGAAGATACTACCCTCCAAATTTGATTTATTATGTATATTTATCTGTGATAATTTTCATTTTGTACGTGTCCAGTTTCAGATAATTCTTTGCAGTTCTGGAGAAGTGCCGCAACAGCAGCACCAACGGCCAATTCAAGCAGACCTCCCAGCTCCCTGTCCACTTCGAGCACTGCGGTTAGCTTTTTTTTTCTTCTTTTTTTTAACATGAGCCCAAACCCACAAATTCATATCTTAGTTAAAATTCATTTCATTCATTGCAGGTAAGAGGTTCAGGATCTGACACCTCTGGAGTCGCATCCCCCATGAGCTTCACAGCAGATTCTCCTGCTACAAGGCTAACTGTACAAGGTACCATTAGGTCTCACCAGGCCATGTTTAATAAAAGTCAACAAAATTTCCCAAACACGTGGGAAAATGTATTATGTTCTAATCAAACTTTTTAGTCATATTTCTGAAAGGTACATGGCACAAACACAACACTCATCAAAAAAAACCCTAAAAGATCTATGATGAAACATTGTTGTGGAAGCATTGTGGCCTCAAATGTTTTGTTACAGATATAGACTTGGACCTTTAGACAATCTGAAAGAATTTATGAACCGTTCAATAGCAGTCAGTGAAAACCAAAAAAATTTAATTAAAAGCTTACTAGTATGGAAGCCCAAAAGAGTTATAATTAAATAACTCTATAAACATTTTGAAATGAATTTTTTTTTAAAAATAACAGGCAAATATCTTATCTTCCCCTTACATTTTAAAACAAAGTAATAGTATTAATCCATAGGATTATTTTTTAATAATTAAATATTACTATGTTTATTTTAACAATGTCATTTTTAAAAATTCTGGCTTTTTGTTTATTTGCCGAGATCTTACAAAATACACATCTTTCAAGGCGCTTTTTTAAAAATTCCATAATATATTTTTCAAACGTATTTTTTAAATATTTGATTATAATATAATAATGCCAATTAGATGTTACAAAATATCAGTAATGTATTTATATATAAATATATATATATATATATATATATATATATTTATATATATATACATACACATACATACATACACACACATACATACTTACAAATAATTAATGACGTCATTGTACTTTGGCTGGTTAACAAAATATTTATACTTTGTTAATGGCCGCTTCTTGTATCAGTCCTAATAAATCCTCTGTTAGTTGTAAAAACAAAAGGGTTTATTCATGCTTGAACCTATCCATAACACATGCTAAATAGTAATTTATATTAAATGTTTTTTTTTTTTTTACATTCCATATTAACACAGTAAAGCATGGATTGTTATATCTAAGGAAATATATGAGAATTAAAAGCTGCACATAACACAAAGAGATTAACTTTGGTAAATAAATATTAGTCAATCCAGTATAATTCTTTAGTGGATATCTGATATCTCCCATAGGGCAAAGCGACATTGAAAATGGCAACTCTATTGCCTCTCAAGACCTTCAACTAGGCAGTTCCTTGTCAACGCAGAATGTTGTCATGGTTACTCCTGACCTTCTTGTTGCCCACTGTGGCCTGCTGATGAATTTGCTGGCGATCTTGCCAGATTTTACCTTGACAGCCATCCAAGAGTATCAGCTCTTGCAAGCATTGGTGGGGTAAGACACAAAATATTAACTATCCTGCACTGCCACTCTGCTAAAGAATTAGAAAATTAAGCATTTTAATATGGACTTTTTCTCATAGCTTGGTGGCTATCGGGCCTGTTGAAAAATGCCTCAGTGAACTGAAAGCACCAAACATCCTACCTGGAGAGAAAGAAGACATCAAGAGTCAGGTGACAGAGGTTTTTAAGATCAATCGGTATAAAAAGTACATATGTGGACCTTAGAGTGTGGGTATTGAATAAATGTGCAAACTGCTTTCCATAAAACAGTGACCGTGAGTTCTCTGAGGACATCTGCATTTTGGTAATGGACTTGCACATTTAATTCTCTATTTTTCTTCTCATGTGCACTCAGCTCGGCACGCTACTCCACTTCGTGTCTGGCTTCTCCAAGCTCTTGCAATCGTGTGTCACATTGAGGCCGGAGCTGATAGGCCAGTTGAACTTTCTGAAACCGTTTTTGGGTACCTTGGTGGCAACACTCACCCTCGAGACAGACAGATTAGGTGTGGTCTTATAATCATACTAACGTGATTCATTATTTTTGTCTTTAAGAATGCATCTGTAAATCAGGCCTGTTTAGCCATTTGTCATGTTTTATTGAAGGACCGGGGGTCCAGATCCCACTTGTGACGAACTGGCTGCCTCACTTTTCAGTCTGCCCCAGGGTTGTGCTGTGCGATATGGAAAAATTACAATGTGGCCCATTTTATACAACAATTACTACAGCTCTTTTCCCACTCCCTTTATTTTTCAATTGATAAACTGATTTACCACAAATTTTAAATGTATCAATATCTTATTATCACTATATTTTTTTATAAATTGGGACTCACACCTTTTACACTTATTTTTTGTTGTCTGTTGTATGTGGATTATTTGTGTTGCTATTTCCTATAGTCTTACGTGCATTACTCACATACAGTTGGCAAGGGTAGCTAATTGGCTAACTATAGAATGGCATTTTGGAACATCTTGAGCCAGAACAATGCTACTACTATGGCATATGGCACTCGGACGCTTGGTCGCCGGACGTTTGGTCGCCGGACGTTTGACATGACAGAGAGTTTACTGTTGAAACCAGCTCTCAAAATTATATTCATGAGAGAGAGTTTAATATTTAAATATCTACTGTTGAAACCAGCTCTCAAAATTATATTCCCCCGGGCGACCAAACGTCCGGGCGACCAAACGTCCGGGCGACCAAACGTCCGGGCGACCAAACGTCCGGGCGACCAAACGTCCGGGCGACCAAACGTCCGGTCACGATGGCATATGGAGTACCATTAATGTAGCAAATCGGTGTAGATTGGCCCCCATCCGGTGGCCAAGACGTGCATTGTAGGGACAGGTCTTATGACAATAATGACAAAAGATGTCAATAAACAGTTTCATTTCGTTTTGGCGATATAAATCGTCATATTGTACAGCACGATCCCAGGGCAGCTGTGGCTACTTAAGTAGCCTATACTTAACTATTGTGGAGCGATTGAATGAGGCAATTTAAAGCATTTTGAATGTACTTAGAAATGTTATATGTAAATGAAATGCATTGTTATTATTAATCATGTTGATGTCCCATCTTCAAACACCAGATGCAGGTACACGGGACATTGTCCTCATGTGCTGGGCAGATGTGTTTACGCTCGTGGCTACTCTGGTGAAAAGGGACAATTTTACAGTGTACCCATCTGTTTCTGCTGCATTGGGGCAACGCTGGCGGAAATTTGCAGGTACACGTACATACTTCATATGCATCGGGTGAAAGAAGGCAAAATTTTGGGATCGTAGTGAACTTGGACGGCGACACGGTGGACGGGTGGTTAACTCATCCGCCTCACAGTTCTGAGATTGAATATTCAATCCCCGATGGGTTCGTGACCGTCAATGATGAGATATATTGTTGTTTTTGTCTGAGGTGGAAATTAATGGGGAACAAATTAAAGTATTAACATCTGTTTCCTTTTTGAAATATGTTTCTTTTGCTTTTGTGTTCCAGTTTTCCCATCATGTATCACTTTATTTTATTAGCTTGTGCCTATGTTTGGATTGGATAACTTTATTCATCCCGTATTTGGGAAATTTCATTGTGGCAGTAGCAAGAGGGTGATTAGACAGAACAACAAAGCAAAAGCACGAAGTACAAAGCAAATCAAAGTAAATGGGATCATTGAGAATCACCAAATCAAATCATTAAGACAGAAAAGCAGCAAAAACACAAAACGAGCAAGAGTAGATGGAGCTACCGCCGCTGGCTGCCACTTGAACGGCGCCATCTTGGTTGCGGTAGCTAAAATGGATACAGACTCAAAAAGACGTTGTAAAGTTGGACAAAAACTGGAAGCGCACACACAGGAAGTCTTCCACAAGATGGGGAACTTCTGCAGTTTGAAGTCATTTATTCATTCATTACCTTTTCCTTACGAGGGAGCTGGAGGAGGCGTGGTAGACCCTGACCTGGTTGCCAGCCAATTGCAGTCAATTAAGAAAAATCCACAATAATAAAAAAAAACATACCTCTATTTAGCATTTGAAATCGGCTTCTGTCAAAAGAAAATGCTAGGAGAAAAAAAAATTGGACGGATAATTTGTAGCTATTAACAATATTCCCGGTATTCTGTCTAGACAGATTCCTTTTACAGATCCCAGTACAGTATTTTCCCCCGTGGTTTTATCACAACTGTGGTTTTTGACTTTCTTAACTATGTGCGTCCTTAAACCACCTCAGCTCCTCAAGGCTCCCGCTGACAGGGCACAGCAGCAACTTTTAATGAATCCTGTAAAAGATGAACTCTGAGGCCTTTTTTGCGTCTTTGATTATAGCAATTTGTTTTAGCTGAAATTATCCATCAATGTACTACTATACCAGATAACGAATAACTATTGGATACACCTATTTTACTGCGGGATTTACCATTTGTCTGCGTTTTATTCATTCAGTGCTAATGTGTTTGTCTTGCCTTGTTCTCTTGTGTGCAGGAACAATTTCATTGTGCATGCTTGAGAGGTTTGTGAGCCCACATCTGCACAAAGGAGCTTTGCACTTCCTTTCCACTATCTTCACAGAAGAGTCAAAAAGACGAGAAAGAGGGTTGACGACTTTGCGCTCAGACAATGGTCCCACTTTAGCTGACGTGCTGAGTGATCCGTCAGCCAACCAGCTTTGTGATCTGTTGCTGCAGGTCAGGGCAAGAAGTACAGAATTGTGTTGTCTTGTTAAAAAAGTATGAGCGCAGACAGTGTTCCCTCACCATTTCGCGGTTTGACTTTTACGTCCTTGGTCCATCACAGACTTTCTCTATTAATAGGTAATTACAGTAATAGCCTGCAAAACGTTTACTGCTATGCCTCAGACAGTACCATTATTATGGTACCCGGACATTTCGTCGACGGACAGTTCGTCGACGGACACTTCGTCGCCGGATACTTCGTCGCCAGACAGTGCGTCGACCGGACATTTCGTCGACGGACAATTTCCGTTTTATTTATTGCCTTTTATTTTAATGTCAAAGTTCCTTTAAAAAATCTGAAGTAAAAAAATCTCTGTCATGATTATAATTTTGAGAGAGAGCGATTACCTGGTTGATAATAATTATTTATTCAACAAAATAATCGTTCGCGAGGTTGAGGTTAGGTTAACCCTAACCTTAACCACTATACCCTAATCCTAACCACTAACCTTAACAACTATCCCCCAACCCTAATTCTAACCACCAACCTTACGAATTTTCCGGCGACGAAATGTCCGGCGACGAAATGTCCGGCGACGAAACGCCGGCGACGAAATGTCCGGTCGACGAACTGTCTGGCGACGAAGTGTCCGGCGACGAAGTGTCCGTCGACGAAACGTCCGGTCACGGTTATTATATGTTAGGTGTAATGTACAGTGTACAGTACATCAATTACATTTGATAGGAGTGTATGGGAGATTTATACTTTGGCAGAGTAAATAGTAATGGTGTGGAAAGTTTTTAAAAAAAATTAAATGTTACCCATATGGAATACTATATATTTCCTACTTTGTGGAAATTCACTTAATACGGGTGCTTATGTAAAAGATTAACTGCGAAAATTGAGGGTATACTGTATATATAAATGTATTTTTTACTGTAGAGTTTTGAAAGGAAGACGCTTCAGGATCCACTTAAAAAATTGACGGCCAGAGCTCTGATGTCTCTGCTGGCTGGTAGCACTGCGGCGCAGAACTATGCTGCTTCAGGTAGAATGTGTTTTTGTAACACTGTAGTCATTATAAATGAACGTCATATAGCATGTATTTATTGGCTTTTTTTTAACTAATGGAATTTGAAATTCCTCTCTATTTTTATGTAATGTTTTACAGCTGGATTAATTGACAGCTGTGTGGAGCAGATGAAGCAGGCCCAATCTCAGCTCATGTTGGAGTCAGTCCGAAGTAGCAAGTCTTTTCAACGTAAAAATGTGAGAAAAAAATATTTGTGTGTCCATTGTAATAGTTAATGAATCTTGCTTCATAGGTGATGATGTTCTCACACAAACTAAGCTGAATTGATATGTTGACAAAACTTTTGAAGTTGGAGGAAAATTGGGGGTTTTCCACAATTAGCTTTTCCTAAATTCCAATAAATAAAATTAAAGTAAATAAAAGTAAAAATAAAATCAGCTTGTAAAAGAAAAAGATGTGGTGGGTGAATACGGAAAAAGCTAAAGTAAATACCCCACATTTTCAATGATTCGCCGCTATTATGGTTTATAATTCAGTGCGTATTTTTTCTGGATTCTTACATTCAAATGAACTCTCTTTTGTTGTAAACATTTTATAACAGATTGTGGAAGATGGGCCATTCATTGTAGGTGCATCTTATACTCCGGTGTGCCTTAGAGTGCAGAAGAAAAAGAAAAAAAAAAACTAGTTTTCTTGTGAAATTTGGTGGGTACGGACTCTTGTTCGTAAATTACATTATTGACATTACCTATGATGGGATTATGCCGGCTCCAAACCTTTAACCATTTACTTTGTCGCGGGAAATTATGCATACTTTGATTACATTAGTGAGGTATGATTGTCCATTTAGTAAGCAAATAAGGTGTGCGCCCGTGCAAGTAGTATTTAATTTGACTGTGTTTTTCCACATCATCAGGAAGAGGGCTACTTAAAGGAGGTTAAACGGATGGTGGAGATCCTGCGCAGTGCTGTCTACGACAACCGGGAATGCAAAGTGAGCCTCTGTGTCCTGCCTTTTAATTCCCCGCTGCTAATTGGTTTCAAAGTGTTCTTCTGAGGACCCAACGTTGTGCTTGTAAATGAGGCTCAACATACTCCTCAAAAAAGTCTTTGCTTCAACTCCTTTTAACACTCATGAAGCGTATTCATTACTCAAATAGGCTGGCTTCAGAAGCAGAAAAAAATGGTTCAAGTCTGGAACCAAAAAGTTTATTTGGAGTCGTGCCATGTACGAAAGATTTTTGTTGCTGAACTAATTTCAGAAAATATCTGTTTTTCACACTGTAATTATTTCTACTGAGTAATAGTCAATGTAGAAAGTTATTTTAATGTTAGCAACTCTTCTATTACATACAACCTTTGAAAATAATTCAAATTTTAATGTAATATTAAAAACGATCTCTATGCAAGTCATCGTTATTTATGTCGCAATGTGGTGATGTAAAACCGTGTGGCAGGGTGTTGCGAAAGGCTCTTAAATATTCAGCCTGTACTGCAAGGGTGTCAGACTCGGGTTGGTTCGTGGGCCGCTTTAACGTCAACTCGATTTCATGTGGGCCGGACCATTTTAGATATATTTAGATTTTTTTAAAAATAAATGGATTAAATGAACTGGATTAAAGGCCCTAAATATTCTGTTTTTATAGATCTAAAACAATGTTTATTTTAGCTTTTTTTATATATATTTTTAGATTTTACAAAATGTTTTTTGAAGTAAAAACACAGAAAAAAAAAAGATTAAAAAATTCCAATTATTGATTTAAAAGGGGGAAAATCAGGAAATTTAATATACATCTATACTCTTCATTTTAATTTGATCCTAAAATAGGAAGTCGGCACTCATGATTTACTTTCTCGGGCCGCACAAAATGATGCGGCGGGCCAGATTTGGCCCCCAGGCCGCCACTTTGACACCTGTGCTGTACTGTTTGAGTCAATGCAAAGTTCAACATACAAAAGAATTTTCACTTGGTCACATTAGATGGCGAGTCTGTGATAAATCTTCACTGATGCTCACACAGGCGTTAATGTCCCAAAAGGGTCATGTTGAGCAGCCTTCTTGATTTTTGCTCAAAATGAAATCTATGATGGGTATTTTTAGGGGAAAATACACCTGTAAGCCTTCACCTACTAGTGAAGATATATAGGATGTCGATTATTCTTGATTTTGAATTTTAATATGACGTCAGTGATACACCAGGAGCACAGTTTAGCACAGGTTACTTAGCATTGCTTACATTAACTTTATACAGTGAAGCAGGGCTCTATAAAATGCACTAGCACGTAACATAGCTGACACAAAGACAGAATTTTCTGAAAATATAAGTACTTTGGTCACAATAGAGGAGCATTAATGTCTTGCCAGAAAAGAATTTCTCTCTCGGAGTCAGATTTTTTTTTGAGTTGACACTGTCATCTGGTGGCTAGTGAAATACTCTCCAGTTGTAACCTTAGAAAACGTAGGACAGCAACGAATAATTGTCCTCGTGGTGTTTGATTGTGTAAATAATGGGAGGCACCATTTTGTGTCACCACATTCTGACAGAAAAATGGCAACTTCTCTTTAAACCAACCATAGGTATTAAAAAGGATTTGTGGGCTTTGGTGGGACAGCCGGACCATCATTGACCACAGCAGGCAGCTGGTCAATGATAAATCTGGAGTGGCAGTCTGAAGGTTATTCAATCCCAAATGCTCCCTAAATGTGCTCCCTGTGTCCACGTCTGCTTTAATATGCACTAAAAACATCATTTCGCTCAAGGGATTCTCAGCAGAGATGTGCACACCGGTCTTATTGTTTTAGCCAATGATAGTGTTCCTTGAGTGTCAAGAGAGGAATATAGAAAAAGCACACAAAGTATGCTGAAAATCCACTGCAGTGGTCGATAGAGGCAAAATTATGAAATGTTCATTCCAGAATTGGAGTATATTTTTTTCCTCCAGACCAAATTGTAAAATCAAGTTTATAAACTCACTGTAATTACCTTTTTCCACATGTTTATATAGTTAGCGTTGATTGAATGTCACACAACTCCATGCAAAACAGTTATGAGTTTAATCAAAAGAAGTCAATTATTATTTTTCCTTTTTTAAATTTACCGATTTAAATAACAAATTTATCCTCTTGGTCAGCGGTACCAGCTCTAGCTAAAATAGATATATTTTTAGATTTTACAAAATGTTTTTTGAAGTAAAAACACGGAAAAAAATGATTAAAAAAATTACAATTATTGATTTAAAAGGGGGAAAATCAGGAAATTTAATATACATCTACACTCTTCATTTTAATTTGATATTAAAACAGAAAGTCGGCACTCATAGATATACTCAAATAGATATACTATTTTCTACTCCTGACTCTTCCATTAGTCGCTACAGTTTTGCAACCGGGTTATTGCGACTATGCAAAATATGATATTTATAAATAAAACATTTTATCATTGATCTGTCAGCTGAGCTACTCAAGCCTTTCATAATTGTCACCTATTGTTTACTAATATGAGCAGAAAATCAGAAAAGAGAAGGCCTATTTCTCACTTTCACAAAATGCCGAAAACTCACTTTCAAATACTGTGCATTTGGACTTATCTGTAACCCAACTTCTTTGCCTGTTAATGAAGGCTTGTGTTTCTTATTTGTAGGTTTTGGCCAAAGATGCATCTATCACACTGGTGTTGTACGGCCTTTGGCCTTGGCTCCTAATGGATGATCCCATCATGGAGACAGTTCTGGAGTTCCTCTGTGTCTACACGGCTGACTTCCCCAAAGGTTTCTATCTCCATCTCACTTGTTTACTGTATGTTTTCTTTGCACTGCCTCATGTTTGCCCAATGCACCCATTGTCCACTGCACATCACTGAGTATTGTGTGTCCCAGAGCAACAAGCATCATCACTCCACAATGGCTACACTGTCATTAGGAACGGCCGTCTGGCTGTGTGTGATATATATATATTTTTTTCGCTTCTCTGTTCTGTCTCAGTAATTAGTATTCCAGTTTAATTGGGAGTCTAAATGCCGCAAGGCTTGTAAGAAGAAGGTGTTTTTGAGTTGAAGAAAAGGGGAGATTCATATGAAGCAAACTGGGAAATGTTACTTTAATAAATAGCTTGCGGTCTCTTTGATGTGAGCGCGCCAGGGCTGCACTTGGGCAATGGAAATTGCAAGTGTTATTTGCAAGACTCGTGAACCTATTTCCTGCCAGTATTTTGTGTCTCTCGTTCTATTTGATTGGCACCGTTTCCTCGGCGGGGATCAGTGCTACAGAACTCCCATGTAAGCGCAGAGACTTGAGGCTCCAGATAGCAGTGAAGTCAGCCAATAGTATTTCCCTAAAGGTGAACCGAACAGCAGGTCGTGTTGAGGCTGCCTGCAGTTAGGCTTAATGTTACACCATCCACCCTCCGGCTACCATTTTGTCTCCAGAGACAAAAGAGAATGTTTCAACTAAAGCCTTTCATCTAACGTATTGTTTGCAGTCGGTTTGTTTTAATCCGAGCATGCTTTGACACATATTGTTTTTAGGCACAGAAATGTCAACATTAAAAAGGGGGAAATTCATACCAAATGTGGGAAAATAAATCATCCATTTTGCATGCCGCCAAATTATTCATCTGACTGCGGGAAGTAGATCCATAATAAAGATCTTCCTTGACTGGTGTTGAGAGCCCGAGGCTAACATCAGCATACGTATGCTACTGAGCTAAAATTAATTAAAACCGAAACACCACCTGCTTGTCTAATAGGCAGCATCACTTGTCAAGTCTGTTACTTGTTTATAAAAGCTATTACTACTGAAAGAAAAAAATAGTTTACGTTGCTTTTCCAAATAGGAATAGGTGTTGGAATTGATGAAAGAGATATCCACAGGCGCTATGTTGTCAACAACACTAAGAACAAAATCAATTAACATGAATGACCTCGAGAATTGGCTCAAAACTCACAGGCGTTATGTTATTAATACGATGAATTCAAGATCTTCCTGCAAAGGTTGAGAAAATATTTTTTCTCTGGTGCAGTAATTCCCCTCGTTTGTTTTTAATTTATGGCATATTCAATGTGCAGCCGTGCAAAGATGTTTTGGTGTGGCATGTAGCCAGCCATGACGCGTTTGTTTTTATAATGTTTATAATGTGATGCTACTGGATAGCGATGAGATATATTGTACAGCAAAAAAAAAGTCTTTAAATTGGAAGTGCATGTTTAATCCAGTCACTTATGGTGTGGTGGTACATTTGTCTGACTTCGGCGCATTGAGCATGGGATTGTTTCTCATTCATTGGCGGTGCGATTGTGAGTTTGAATGGTTGTTTGTCCGTGTGTGACCTACGACTAATTTGCGACCAGTTCAGGGTGTAGGCCGCCTTTTGCAAAAGTCAGCTGTGATAAGCGACCTTGACTAGTAGAATTGCGTGACCGGACGTTTGGTCGATGGACACTTGGTCCTCGGACGTTTTGTTGAACGGACGTTTGGTCGCCGGATTCGCTCTCTCTCAAAATTATAATCATGAGAGAGAGAGAAAGTTTACTGTTGAAAGCGATCAACAAGGTAATCTCTCGCTCTCAAAATTATCATCATGAGAGAGAGAGAGAACTGTCCGTCGACCAAACGTCCGTTCGACCAAACGTCCGTTCCACGAAACGTCCGGGGACCAAGTGTCCGTCGACCAAACGTCCGGGTACCGTAGAATTGTTGTTGAAAATGGATATTTACTAAATTTCAATTGTTATCCAAAAATACAACACATACTATGTATTGTTGAATTATTAGGGTGTTTTTCCCCCCAACTACTCAAACTGTCCTCCAGAACTCTAATGATATTCTCTCAATAATTTCTGTCCCAGCATGCAGTTCCATGTGTAGCGGGGGGTCAAATGTCCTGCCGGGACCAAAAGCCCCAGCAAGTGGCTCACTAATGCACTCCATCATGAAGTTGGCTTCGGGCATCGCAGCTGATAACAGCCCCATCCATAAGCTTGCTTTATCCTTGCTGGCTAACTTGGTTATTTCTCGTGACTGCAGGGGCATCTTGCAGAAGGTAAGATATGTGGTGATCTAGTTGGGTTTATTCAGTGATCTAATCAACACCGATTTTCAGCACCTTCACTTTGCTTTGCAATGTCATGAAATTGGTAGTGTTTGGGTGTTACTCCTCTTTGCCATCTGTTAAATGGTCAATGGAATGGTTTGAGAAAACTAAATGGGGACGAGGCATAATAATTTATAAAACTTGCGCACATACTGTTGACATTGCGCTCAGATCTGCCATTTTGGCCATAGCATTATGCCCAAATAATAAGCTGAGATGACTGCAGGGCTTAATGCGCAGATCCATTTTTTGGGTTAACATGTAGTCTTTGGAGGCAGCCTGGTGGCCGTGTGGTTAACACATCGGCCTTAAATTCTGAAATGAAGTGTTCAATCCCAGGTTCTGACCTTCCTGTGTGGAGTTTGCATGTTCTCCCTGAGCTTGCACGGGGTTTGTCCGGGTACTCCGATTACCTCTTAGATTCCAAATAACATATGGCTGTTGTAGTAGTACTAGGGGGATGTGTTATACATCCAATAGATGAAGCTGCAGTAGTAGTAATAGTGGTTAGGGGTTGTGTTATACATTAACTAGATTGAGCTGTGCTAAAGGGGATTTCATACAATGATTATCCAATATCCATTCATATATAAGGCAGATCGGCTAATAAGGTGCACTTATAGTGTGGAAAATACAGTACTTTGCATGTAATTTTGGGCATACAATTTTTCTTCAAGTCTTTTGTACTTTATACTTACCGGTATTGATGTGAAATTGGTCTTAAATTGTATTCATTATGGTCTTTAAAAAAGTCCTTAATTTGGCTTGTTGAAACATGCAGAGGCCTTGTTCTCTCTCCCAGCAAGTTTGATGACCATGCAATTTGTTCTGCTCCCAGCACAACTTCCTGCAAGCCTTCATATCGGTGCCCATCCCCAAAGTGGGTGGCGCCAGAGGCACGGGCAGCCTGATGGGTCTGTGGCTCCGGCTCTTTGTCAACCTTTCGTTTTCTGACGACGGCCAAGAAAGTATCCTCAGAGTGGTCGGGGCACTGGATGTCCTAGTGGATCTGGCACCGTATCGGCGCCCTGCACTGCTCGCCCTTCACAACCTTTGCTTCTATTCCACCAACAAGCCACACATCATTGCCAATGGTATGAGAAGTGATGAAGGAGATTCTGGTTTACGCTAATTAGTCCATCAGTGGCAACCTCTTGTTGGCATCGGGCAGAAATTTAGAAATTCTGCATGTACCGTATTTTCACGACTATAAGGCGCACTTAAATGTCTTAAATTTTGTCCAAAATAGACAGGGCGCCTTATAATCCAGTGTGCTTTATATATGGAATTTTTTTTAAATGTGTCATTCATTGAGGGTGCGCCTTATAATGTGGTGCGCCTTATAGTCGTGAAAATACAGTAAATCAAACCACCCCTCAAAAAGTTTATAATTATTGATACTGTACTTTCTTATTGAAGAGAGCTTTGTGGCAGAAAATCAACCATACGTACTTGTCAGTCGTTGAATGAGCCTACATAACTGTTTACCTCTGCTTTTTTTTTTACCCTTCAGACAAAGCCCTGAAAGTCCTGTTCGGCTGTCTGGAAAGCAAAGAGATGGAGATATGCTGCATGGGAGCATCTGCACTTTGGGCTTTGCTCCATAATAACCAACGGGTATATACACACACACATTCACAAACACACAACGGTGCTCAAAGTGGATGAGTTTGGGCTTTATCTCCGAGCGTAAATAAAAGCAGTGGCTGCATCTTCTTCTCTCTGTAAGCAGAATAAATCTTTAGAAAGGCTTTTTTTAAAGCCCCTGACCAGCAACTTTTATCTTTGCATTATCAAGACACCATTATAAAAAGTCTGCTGGTCTTAGACTTAATACAGAATGCCCTAATCTTTCCTCTTTTTCCCCACAAGGCCAAGATTTCCCTCAAGTGTCCTTCGGTTCGATTGAGGATTGTGGAAGCCCACCGCATGTGTAACAAGGGTATGTGTTTGCTTTGATTTATACCATTGAACTTAACTGGAGAATATATATATATTTTTTAATATATATATTTTATGGTGCAGGTGCCGGAAAAAAACAGGAGCCGTTAAGCACCTACTTGATGGAGTGCCTTGAAAAACTCTCCCAGTTGATTAACACGTGATTGCCACTTTTTATATTGATACGTTTTATGAATCATGATTTGGAAATATTTTTTTATTAAAGTGCAAATGGGTAACTTTTTAAGACTGCTGTGCTACTTTTTAGATACAAAAATTTAATTAAGGGTTGCATTGAATTTTATTATTTTTTTAATCTGTTTTTTATTGATGTTTATTTATGAAAAGTGTGAACTAGGGTGAGGTTAGTGTTCTGAAAATGACAAATTTAACCAATAATGAAATAAATTTTAATTTTAACTCATTAATTTCCACATTCCGAATAGCCTTAAATTAGTCTCTTATTGGAGATGTGCAATTTGACAAATTTTTGCATATTTTAACAATTACTTTGAACTGTTCACACTGCTATTGGTTTTGATACAGTATGCCTAAAAAAAATATAATTATTTTGAAGATTACATTTAACTCTATTTTGACAGGATCCTTGTCACTAACAATTCTAACTAAAAAAATTGCTTCTTAAAATTCCTATTTATTTATTTTCCTATTTATTTCACACTTTTACCTGCACCTCATTTTTGGCAGAATAAGGAATCTTGGTTCAAATATGCCATAATACCAATATGGATGCATACGTCTTATTAACAAGTGTGGCCTAAATGCGGAAAAAATGAAGTGTACTGCTTGCTTTCTTGTCAAATTTCTAGCTGTGGCTTATAATACCCCAAAACTAGGACATCATTATTTTTAAAAGATCAAACACAATTTAGGGGTGCCATGGCTACTACACATTAGTCATGAAGTGGTGACCCATTAAAATCAAAGGGTCTGAGCCTTCACCCATTATCTTGGTATGTTGAATTTGTGCACCTCTACTTTTTGGGGCAAGAACCCATTGTTGTCTTTATTGGATGTGAATTGAATTGAATTGAATGCTTTTATTGTCATTATACAAGTGTGGTATAATGAGATTTTTGTGTTGATCTGTTCTAAATTCACACAAATTCATGGTCTTTTTTTTCAGCATGTTTCATTATGCCATAAGTTTGCAACTTCTTTCTACACTGACTTATCAATGCCTGTGCGTGTATGCTTTTGCATCTTCAATGAGTTAGCGCCAAGCTAACAAAAAGTGCGTGATGCGCCTGTGGCCCGAGAGTGAGTAGGAAGTTACAGCTCGGGTGTCTTTCCAGTCTGATCAATGCAGCTTTCATTCTCCTCCGCCGGGCCGAGATGGAAGTCGTACAAAAGAGGCGCTGGTACTTCATGGCACTTGTCTTCCTCCCTTTTCTTAAAGGTAGGGAGTAAATATCTTATATTTTGTGGTTTTTATTAGAGTATCTAGTAGTAATTTTGTATTATGACTAAAGCACATTATGAATTTCATTTTAACTTTGTACAGTTCTTATTTTCCTTTCATCATTGACTTGTCTGAACATTTTACTTTTTGGAACTTGTGGGAATGAAAATCGTAGATAGTTTTTGGAAAATTGTGTACTACCACTATTGAACTTTTTATAACGTGCCAACTCATTTGCTCAAAGCTTCCGATGTGCTTTTTTTTTAAATCCTGCTGGGGGTAATAACATGAACAATTAATACACACTTCTGTTTAATGTTATATCAGTAAAAGCAACTATGAGCTCAGATATCAGTGTTTGTAGAATTATGTTTGTGCCATGTCAATTAAGGTTAAATGGAGTTCACTATTCGATGAAAACCAACAGGGGAGCTGTTCACAATTCACAAATTTACGAATTGATTGATTTTTTTAGGGGGGGAAAGGGACCCAACGTCTCATTTGTGGCATCTTAATGGCAAGGAACTTGCTTTGAAATGTGGGTAGAAATTATATTTATTCAGAACATAATCCTGTCAAATAGGAAACAGTGGTTTTATTGTAACGACCATCAGCATTGTAAACCTTTGAAGCAGGGGTGTCAGACTCGGGTTGGTTTGCGGGCCGCGTTAACGTCAACTCGATTTCATGTGGGCCAGACCATTTTAGATACATTTAGATTTATTTTATATAAATGGATTAAAATCCCTGAATATTCATTTTTTTCATAGATCTAAAACAATGTTTATTGTAGCTTTTTTTAATATATATTTTTAGGTTTTACAAAATGATTTTTGAACTAAAAACAGAAAAAAATGGATTAAAAATTACAATTAGTGATTTAAAAGGGGGAAATCAGGAAATTTAATATACATCTATACTCTTCATTTTAATTTGATCCTAAAACAGAAAGTCGGCACTCATGATTTACTTTCCCGGGCCATACAAAATGATGTGGCGGGCCAGATTTGGCCCCCGGGCCGCCACTTTGACACATGTGCTTTAAAGTGTCAATTGGTTACAGATTTTTGCTATTCGCTGGAGGGCTTGGTCGCTGTCACGCATATATTGTTTGAGAACACTGTGCCGTCTTAAGATACAAAATGACATCAACTAGTTAATGCCTTCGCTCCACCCCTGATGGTCCTTCTATTGAAATGTGTGTTCTTCATTGGCCATCTGCTGCTGTAACTCTTGATCCTTGTTTCTTTTAATGTAAATATCTCCCAGCTCTGCATATGTGGGAACCTCTTTGAATAATTGAAAAAAACAATCTTTAAAATAGCAGTCTAAATTAATAGCGAGTGATATTTTCACTTTTGGGGACTTGGGCTTCCAGCTTTACTAAAGTTGTCATCTTTTCAATGCCCCAAAAAAGGGGTTTGCGCAGATACTCCTCCGGAAATAGAGACGATCACGATCCACCTACAGGAGGGGATGGTCCTGGACTGTTTGTGCCCCTGGGATGGAAACCTCACTATGGTGTCATGGACTAAAGAGCCAGAAAGCAATTCTATAGCTGTATTTCACCCAGAGTTCGGAGTAGCCACCACTTACCATTACAGGGACCGGATTGAGTTCTTGAGAACCACACCTATGGACGGAAGCATTTCCATGAAGAATGTTACACACCAGGATATTGGGGTGTATCACTGCTCTGTTCAGACTTTTCCCCAGGGCCCCTGGATCAGGAATATTGAGGTGGAGGATTTAGGTAGGTGTTGAATCCATTCTTTACTTGAAATGAGAGATTTTCTGTGATTGCACATTTTTGCATCGAGATCCAAGTAACCTAATTTTGAGAATCTGTCAATATAGTCTGGATCTAATTGTTTGTAAATGAATTAATGATTAATTTGAACAAAGATTTTCCTGCTGGTGGTTGCTCAAAATATGCAAATGGTAAATATCTGGGTATTGCAGACATCACGAGGAAAGGCAATCTGGGATAATCACATTTAATTGGCTAAAATAGCCCTGGCATTAATAATGTAATTAATATACATCTTTCTCCACCATTACATCTTAGAAAATTGGATTACTGTATTTCTCGCACTCTAAGACGCAACTAGAAGACTTCGATTTTCTCAAAAGCCAGCTGCGCCTTATAGTCCAATGTGCTTGATATATGGATCAATTTTGGTTAATCATTGTATGAAATTCCCTTTAGCACAGCTCGAGTTGATGTCTAACACAATTCCTAACCACTACTATACTATTACTACTACTAATACTACTACTACAGCTTCATCTAGTGCAGGGGTGTCAGGCTTGGGTTGGTTCGCGGGCCGCTTTAACGTCAACTTAATTTCACCGGACCATTTTAGATGTAATATTTAGATTGTTTTTTTATAAATAAAATAAAAGAACTGGATTAAAAGCCCTGACTATTCAGTTTTTATAGATCTAAAATAATGTTTATTTTAGCTTTTTTTAAATATATTTTTAGATTTTACAAAATGATTTTTGAACTACAAACACAGAAAAAATTGATTAAAAAATTACAATTATTGATTTAAAAGGGGGAAAATCAGGAAATTTAATATACATCTATACTCTTCATTTTAATTTGATCCTAAAACAGAAAGTCGGCACTCATGTTTTACTTTCCCGGGCCACAAAAAATGATGCGGCGGGCCATATTTGGCCCCCGGGCCGCCACTTTGACACGAGATCTAGTGGATATTTCAATCCCCTACTACTATTACCACAGCATTTTATAATCCAGTTCCCTTTATATATGAAACTCATTTTAAATTAGGTAATTCATTGAAGGTGCGCGTTATAATGTGGGAAAATTTGGTATATATTTTTTTCCCTGGATGCACATAATAACGATGTCTTTCTTGAAACTTCTATACTGGGCTTGTGAAACAAAAACAAGTTTTTAACTCCACTTTTAAAATTTAAAGTAAATAGGTTTTAGACATTTTAAAGCAATCTTTTTCACACAATGACAAAACTATGAATGTAACCGGAAAGGGATGTCTTTACTTTCACATTTAGTTTTCTTTTGATATGCTTCCTCCTGTGAACACAGATGAGCCTCCACAAGAAGATAAAGAGGACAGCGTTGAGGCCATGCAGGTAGACACGTATATGACAGCAGAACTCAGCAGCAACCTAACGCTTGAATGCAAGCGCGGGGGCAACAGCACGACCGTCCACCAGGCCGTTGTGGAGCATATGGCGCCCGGTCAATCGTGGGTCATCATCGGCATATGCAAGCAAGTGGAGGGCGGTGTCCTGATTGAAGACTACGGTGATCGTGGTCAGGTCAACTGTCAAGACAACCTGGATGTTATTCTGCAGCTGAGTCCTGTTCTCAAGGAAGATGGCGGCTACTACCGCTGCAGCTACAGCACGGACGCTGGCTTGCAGACCAACACCTTCTTGGTCACCGTGCCAAAAGGTTGCAATTCTCACATTCTAATCCTTTAAGGCAAGGGTGTCAGACTCGGGTTGGTTCGTGGGCCGCTTTAACATCAACTTGATTTCACGTGGGCCAGGCCATTATAGATATAATATTTAGATTTTTTTAATAAATGGATTAAAAGAACTGGATTAAAAACCCTGAATATTCATTTTTTTATAAATCTAAAACAATGTTTATTTTAGCTTTTTTAAATATTTTTAGATTTTACAAAATGATTTTTAAACTAAAAACACAAAAAATGGATTAAAAAATTACAATTATTGATTGAAAAGGGGGAAAATCAGGAAATGTAATATACATCTATACTCTTCATTTTAATTTGATCCTAAAACAGAAAGTCAGCACTCATGATTTACTTTCCCGGGCCACTCAAAATGATGCAGCGGGCCAGATTTGGCCCCCGGGCCACCACTTGGACACATGTGCTTTAATGCAATTGCTCAAAATTTCCCAACCAAGCAGATTTCATTGTGCTCAGTCAAATGTGGCACATAGGCTGTTGAATCAGGACAAAAAAACTGTTTGATACTTCCCAGCCCAAGAAAATGTCCCTATCAACAAAAACAAAATAAAAAGTCATACACTGTAATATTTAGTTGGATCCCCTTTAGCTTTAATCATAGTACGGTTTGGCTCTAACATTTTTGGAAGAAGCTTATTCTAATCCATTCATTTTCCATACCGCTGATCTGTGTCAGGGTTGCAAGGGTGCCAAAGGCTATCCCAGCTGACTTTGGGCACCAGGGGCCCTGTACAAATTTGTTCCGCCACTCTGGAACAGTGTGAATCTGGACTGATTAGACCACATGACCTTCTTCCATTGCCACAGAATCCAATCTCTAACCCACATGTGTCAAAGTGGCGGCCCGTGGGCCAAATCTGGCCCGCCGCATCATTTTGTGTGGCCCGGGAAAGTAAATCATGAGTGCTGACTTTCTGTTACAGGATCAAATTAAAATGAAGAGTATAGATGTATATTAAATTTCCTGATTTTCCCCCTTTTAAATCAATAATTGTAATTTTTTAATCAATTTTCTCCGTGTTTTTAGTTCAAAAATCATTTTGTAAAATCTAAAAATATATTTTTAAAAAGCTAAAATAAACATTTTTTTAGATCTATAAAAAACTGTATATTCAGGGCTTTAAATCCAGTTCTTTTAATCCATTTATATAAAAAAAATATATCTAAATATTATATCTAAAATGGTCCGGCCCACGTGAAATCAAGTTGACGTTAAAGCGGCGCGTGAACCAACCCTAGGGATGTGCTGGAGAAAATTTTGCTCAGCGTTTTCATTCTACCATCATCTTGGTGAAAAATATAGTACACCACGGGATGGAAATTAACATTGTGACAATGCATATGTTAATAGAAATAATGTCACCATGAATGCATGCAGTAATCAAAAGCGATCGAACTAAATTATTAGAGTGTAAGACCAATTTTTTAATACAGTATATCTCATTTTTGACAAGTGTTAACTGTTCTTTCCATTTTAGGTGGCTTCAGCCTGTCTGTATTTATGATGTATGTTTACTTGGCGATTGGAACTGCTGGACTAATTTTACTGACTGCTCTTCTCATCGTCCTGTTGAGGCGCAGGTAAGAGTGCGCAGAATAACGGGTGGGTGAAGTATGGACTGAAGTCCGTGTAAAGTGAATATAGAATGTCTTTTTACAGAGTTTGTGGACAAGCTTGACAAATTCTGGAAATTGTAACAATTGTAGAAAATGAGGTGTGTCATGAGGAAATGGCCCGTTAAACTGTAGTCATCACTGAAATACTTTCGTGCAGGATGTTATCAGTTTAGATAGCCATGGGGTTGGATTTAGCCCCATAAAATTATCACCTCCAAAATTGAATGCTTGAGCTCAATATTTCAGGATTACATTCATTTTGGTCTTTGCATGTTTTTAGCAATTATCTTTAAATATTAACATTTGTTGAATTGACATTTTTGAAATGACCTTTTTAAAAAAAATTATTTGTTACTTTTTTGTTATTATTTTTTTTATTAATTAGCTATAATGATTTTTTCCATTTGATGGTCGGTAGCAGTATTGAAATGTATAATTGAATTGCCATTGATTGATTTTGAACATTTTCATCCCTGATTCATTTGATGTCTATGGTGAAGATTTATTTTAATTCAATTTATTTTAATTACATCATGTATGGCAGCAAAATTTCTCAGAAATTAAGATATCCAATTAATTAGACATTTGATCCACTGTTAATTTTGTTAAAAAAATATTCCAGACCAAAAATGCAATTAAAATGTTTAAAATCCTAGAATTACTTGATAATTAAATTAAAATGATAAAGTGAAATTATTAAATATTTAATTGTTTATTTTACAAATCAAATATGTCCCTTAAACACAGCACCCACCTTTGGTTGGTTTTTCTGTTAAAATGGAATAGAGAAACTCCCTGACATGGATCATTTTGACGCAATGTATCTAAAATGCAAATACATATTCTGATCAAAGTTCATCAAATACCACAGAAAGAAGAACAGACGAGAAGATAGCAGGGATAAACTGCACACATCTTACCCACCGGTAAGCTCTGCACCGCAAAAAAAAAAGTTGATTGATAAACTTTTGATTACATTGACCTTGTATTGTTAATATAAACTACAGTTTAAATTTTTATGATATTTTTTTTCAATGCCAAATGCCACATTTCACAATTCTATCATACTTTCTTTTACTATCCAAATTGCCACATTTGCTTAAGAACTATCCGCTTGGCAGAATTGATTAAAAATCAGTTTTAAAGTGGTATAAGCATTAAATAACATTACTTTTCTCCATGTTTTCCCTAGAGTTGGCGGCAATGGTGGGCGAACGAGATTTGCGGACAAGTCTACTGAAACGTGGACTACGTGGAATGACGCCGCCGTCTCGCTAGTTCTTCTTTCTTTCACAGAGATCAACAATACCATTAAAAGATTCACCACACCTCTACTTTTGTCTTTTAATTCAAGTGTGTATCAGTGTCCATCTTAAAAAATCACACTACTCCTACACGAGAACATTCAAGTTTATTACCTGTCATCAAAAAACATATTTACATGAGTGAAAACTGCCACATCATGAAAGTGCTACCGATGTATTTTGATCACACATTAAAACCAACATGACAGCTATAGATTTTCATAAATAAAACACACACGCGCGCCCACACACAAAGTGACACATAATGGGAAGGGATGTGGAACAATTAAGTGCTTGTACATTTCCATCATGTCCTATAGACTTTGTTTCTACACCAACTAAATTATAACATTCAAATAAATTGCCACCAAAGGACAAAATCTTGAAAACATGTCGTCTTTTTCCGGATTTTGCACAAAAAATATGATGTGCCAGCAGGTGTATTACAGGCGAGACGGTGCTAACTTTCATGTATTCTTTAATAAACCACAACAAGGTTACAAGAGGTCTCAATGGGTCTGAAGGCACTTCTTACGTGAGGACCGAAAAATGGAAAAGGGAGGGAGTGAGTGTCCAGCAAATCAATAATATTCCATTTCATTTTTAATATACTGTCTTGTTCGGTTATATTTTTTAGTATCGTGTTGACTTGGTGTATTGATTGGTGCAGTTTGGGGGGAAAGTGAACTGAAAACTGAAGAATCAATATGTTTTGTCATGTAAAATCTTAATTTTAGGGGGAAAAAACGCTACTTTTGTTATAGACTACATTGTGGATATAAATGCAGGAAAAATTGCAATAAATGTATAGTTTTTCTCTAATATTTGGATGTTAAATCCTCGATTAAGAGTAGGAGTGGGCAAATTGTCAAATTTCCTTGTTTAAATGACATAGGAGAGCCCAATCATTGCTAAAAGATTTATTTTTTAATTGTACATTAAATGTTTTAAACATACTATGAAATATATTTTATAAATTAGAGTTAATGTAGTTGTGCATATTTAATAAGAAAGCATATATTTCAAATGAGAATTATTGGACGGGGTGTTAATCCAACAAAAATAAATAAAAATGTGTTGATCAAAATTGGGGATTCATATTGAAAAGTTACTGGAATAAGTTTGATATGTCTGCTACATTAGACTAGTTTCAAACATTCTGAAATGAATACAAAATAAAAAAGGACCTTTAAGACGCAACTGCTGCCGTTAAACGATGTACAAAACAAGGTCGAGACATTTTGAAAACCAATGAAATGACGCCGTTGATTCATACAGTTGTACACGTGAGACAATTTGAGTCTCCAGTGTCCTCCTCAGTCGTCCACATTCGTCATTGGAGCGGCCTTCTGTTGCAGGTGCTCGCTCGGCCACTAGAGGGCGAACGCTGCCTGTGTTCTCCAGTCTCCTTTTCCGCTTCCCTTCCGGCCTCGTGGGACAAGAAGTTTGGGAAGGTCTGAGCTCGAGGGATGAACGCCATGGACAAGCTGCTCCCTGGGAGAAGAAAAACAAAACAAGGAGAACGTGGATCCTGCTGCTGCCTTGCTGAGGGAGTTCGACGTGAGGTTGGTTCCCGCATAAATCAGACGTGAATCCAAAATAGTATTATTTATTCATCATAATTACAGAGAACACGTTTGAAATTTTAAAATTGTTTGATCATTTAAAATGATTCATTATAAATGATGGTTCATTATATTATTTTTTTCCCTGACATTCTAAATTACTAAAAATATTTTTCTTTTATTTGATTAATTAAAATAAGCCAACATGGTCATAATTATTTTTTTTAATTATGAAAATTAACAATTTTATCTAAAATGCATTAAAATATTAGTTACTTTTTCTTATTAAACAATTTTATATTTTTATTATTTTATGTATATGTTTATTTTTATTTTTAATTCTTTATGTATTTTTTATTTTATTTATTATTATTATTAAAACACAATCAGATTTTCACATCACGTTTTCTATTTGCCTGGTGTGCACTGATATTTGTATTTATCTCTTTTACAGAATTTTTAATCAATCTCAAAGGGGAAAAGCAATTTATTATAACTTATTTTTTTGAATGGTGAAATGGTTCATTATATTTTTTAATTATGAAAATTAACAATTTTATCTAAACTGCATTAAAATATTAGTTATTTATTAAACAATGTTATATTTTTATTATTTTGTGCATATATATATATTTATTTGTATTTTTAATTATTTATTTTATTTATTATTATTATTAAAACAAATCAGATTTTCACATCATGTTTTCTATTTACCTGGTGTGCACTGATATTTTTATTTATTCATTTTCACAAGGAAAACATCTCTTTTACAGAATTTTTAATCAATCTCAAAGCGAAAAAGCAATTAATAATAGCTTACTTTTTTTAATGGTGAAAACCTTTCCCTAATGATGACTATAATTATGCCATACAAAACAACTTGATTTATGATATTAATCAAATTATTTTTTGTTGTTTTTTAGTTTTTTAAATCACCCACTGTGAATGCACAGTTAGCACGTCCGCCTCATAATTCTAGGATCAAATGTTCTATCCTAGGTTGGGACCTTCCGATATAGAATTTGCATATTATCCCTATGCTTGCATGGGTTTTCTCACATGACTTCCTAAACTGGCACGCCAGATTAATTGTTCCAAATCCTTCTGCGGTAGAGGCGATAAATGAGTGACTCAATTCTGTATTTCCTGGCATCTTTGGCCAAACCCATTTAAAAAAGAAAGCAAATCCCCTTGATAAATAGCTTTTGCTATGATCCATGCCGTCAGTGGCAGATAAGTCTCATCACGCTGGCTGGCCCTTTGAGACCTACTTCCTTGCTGTGAAATCTCCTGCTATCGGTCCCGCCTGATCAAACTAAGTGCCCCATTAAAGGAAAGCAGGAAGAAATGTTCCCCACAAAATATGCAGAGAGAAAGCGAAATAGAGCACAAATAGGGAAAAAGACACAAGAGGATTTGGTCCAAGTCCAGGTAAACTAATGGCAATTGTTCCTCCGACACCTCAATTCTGAAGTAGTTTTCATTATAAATTGCAAGCATATTTGATGGAGTTGTCAATTCAAACATTGCCTTGAGCAGGTTCATTGAAGCTGAGAAATAAACAAGTGTGTGCACTGCCTTAATTAGTCCTCTGGACCTATTTAAAAGCAATCAGAAAATGATTCAGCAAATTGCCTGTGCTGATTGGATATTCATCTTGTGTGCAGCAGTGCACTACCACACAGCTGTTTCTGTCCAAAAGGACTGGGGACTGCTTTTATCAATGATCAACCACAATCCCCAATGTACAATATTGAGCCTGAGCCATAAGCAGTATGTATTGTACCTAGGTGTTGATATAATTTAACTGGCATTAGATTAATAGTTTTGTTTTGGTCATTTGTATTTGCACTGTATTTTTCAAACCAAAAGTCACAACTAAGTATAAATAGCGCGATGCAAAAAAATGCAGAGAAGACAAAAAAAAAAATACCGGAATATAAGTCACAGTTTTGGGTTGTATTTCTTGCACGCTACACCCTCACGCTAAAAACACATTTTTCAAAAGGCAACGGAAGCAAAACTGAGTTCGGTTGTACTTTATTTAGCCATTTTACAATGTCCAAATCCATCGAAGTCCTCATTTTCTGTGTCCGAATTGAAAAATTGTCCAAATGAGTCATCGAAAACGCTGAGTTTTATACGTTCGTCCAGGCGGCCACAATCCATTCGCAAATAGTAGCTAGCTGGTAGCTAGCGTAACTTTTCCAACGGTGCTTTGCATGCTTCGTCAAGCTGTATTGATGTCGATGTATACAGGCCACAATCCATTGGGTGTATTGACAAAAGAACTACATATCCCAGCAGTCACTGCGCAGTACTTTGTCTACGGGAAAATAGTAGTCGGTGTACCCTATCAACTGATTCATTTTATTTTATCGTGATAACAATTTTAGTATTGGTCCATATATAAAGCGCACTGGATTATAAGGCGCCCTGTCTATTTTGGAGAAAATTTAAGACTTTTATGTGCACCTTATAGTCGTGAAAATACGTTTAAAAAAATCGACAGAGTAAATGAACAATAAAAGGCACCAGAGTTTAGATATATGTACATATGGAAAAAAGTGGGGTTTATTGTATGGATAGAATACAGGGAATGTTTCTCTAGATGTTCTAAATTTCCACAAGTTAACTACCTACCACCGGCGACTCATTCACTAAGCAAAGAAAGAAATGGATCTTGACAGTCGGAAAAAGAAGCAAGAAGAGCACGATAGTGACAAACCTGCTGCCCTCACCTTGGTAACTGTAGAGATCCCCCACGCTGTTCTGCCGCGTGATGTGCTGCCAGTAAGCGCTGCGGGGCAGAGAGATGGACTTGCTGAGGGTCTCCGAAGAGTGCACCTGCAAGGCGACGGACAAGCAGAGTGTCATATGCTTCTTCTCGCTCACTGCAGGGTAGCTCGTGTTTTGGCAAACAAGAAACACATTGAATATTGAGGAGCGCAGGATGAGGCATACAAAGTATGCAATCATGAGAGGCCAGTTGATTTGGAAAAAAAACATACAGTGGTACCTCTACTTGCAAAATCTTCTACATACAAAATTTTCAGCCAATCCTTTCATATGCAAATTGAAAATGAGATCCAAGTTACGAAATCCCCCAAAACGTAAATACATTTCCTGTATCTGTTATTTTATTTTGAAATTGTCACGGTAGCATTGCGTTGTGCTTGGCAATCTCTGTTGTCTTCTTCAGGTGATTGGAGTGGATTACGACTCAAATGAAGGTACTTAATCAAGGTACTTAATTAGATGGACACAGTGCGGGGGTACTCGGACGTTTGGTTGCCCGGACGTTTGGTCGCCCGGACGTTTGGTCGCCGGACATTTGGTTAGCGGACGTTTGACAACATGACAGAGAGTTTACTGTTGAAACCAGCTCTCAAAATTATATTCATGAGAGAGAGTTTATTATCTAAATATCTACTGTTGAAACCAGCTCTCAAAAATTATATTCACCCGGGCGACCAAACGTCCGGCGACCAAATGTCCGGCGACCAAACGTCCGGCGACCAAACGTCCGGCGACCAAACGTCCGGGCGACCAAACGTCCGGGCGACCAAACGTCCGGGCGACCAAACGTCCGGGCGACCAAACGTCCGGGCGACCAAACGTCCGGGCGACCAAACGTCCGGGCGACCAAACGTCCGGGCGACCAAACGTCCGGGCGACCAAACGTCCGGGCGACCAAACGTCCGGGAGACCAAACGTCCGGGAGACCAAACGTCCGGGAGACCAAACGTCCGGGAGACCAAACGTCCGGGAGACCAAACGTCCGGGCGACCAAACGTCCGGGCGACCAAACGTCCGGGCGACCAAACGTCCGGGCGACCAAACGTCCGGGCGACCAAACGTCCGGGCGACCAAACGTCCGGTCACGGTGCTTGGCAATCTCTGTTATCGTCTTCAGATGATTGGAGTGGATTAGGACTCAAATGAAGGTACTTAATCAAGGTACTTAATCAGGTGGACACAGTGCGGGTGGACTGACGTAACATTTAATAACAAGACCACGAAATGAAGCCTTCAATATAAAAAAATGCAACACCATAACAAGGAAACTAAACTTGCTGGGCGAAACACGAAAGGAAAATGAAGCACACCAACTTTAACACAAGCCAAATGCAAAGAAATACTCTGACACATCTTGACAAGACACACACGGTTTGAAGACACAGACAGGAGTTGACAAGACAGTTAGAGACACCTGGGTCACACGAGGGAAGACAAGGAGGAAAGACACAGCAGGTGAAACTGATGGGTAGCCACATGGACAGGACACACAAGGGAAATGCCCAAACTACAAAACCCCAACAAAACATGACATTCTCCCTACACTTCGCTGGCCTCCCATTGGCTGTCTCACAACAACAACAACATTTGACCGCCGTACGAGGAGGACGACGACTCCTTAGCATGGCCTCTCTGTGATTTCAAAAATGAGGTCATCACTGAAGAATGGGATGGAGAGACTTGCGCCTTTGAATTATTTCTGAAAAAGCAGCTATGTAATGTTAAGTTGTTTTGAATTCATAATTTGAAGTTGTTAAGTTGTGTGTTTATGTGCATGTGTTCAGGTGCTTTCTCTGTTTCCTAACACCAACTTCCTCTTTAAACTTATGCACCTGCATGAATAGAAAATGTTTTTGAATGCTTATTCATTTTAATTCATTATTAAATCATTTTCTCTCATTCTTGTATGTTTTTCACATCTTTCATAAAAAACTGGGACACTCATTTTTACAGGGCTTAGTTCACCTGTGTCAAAGTGGCGGCCCGGGGGCCAAATCTGGCCCGCTGCATCATTTTGTGTGGCCCGGGAAAGTAAATCATGAGTGCCGACTTTCTGTTTTAGGATCAAATTAAAATGAAGACTATAGATGTATATTAAATTTCCTGATTTTCCCCCTTTTAAATCAATAATTGAAATTTTTTAATCCATTTTTTCTGTGTTTTGAGTTCAAAAATCATTTTGTAAGATCTAAAAATATATAAAAAAGATCAAATAAACATTGTTTTAGATCTATAAAAAACCTGAATATTCAGGGCTTTTAATCCAGTTCTTTTAATCCATTTATAAAAAAACAAAATCTAAATATTATATCTAAAATAGTCCGGCCCACGTGAAATCAAGTTGACGTTAAAGCGGCCCGCGAACCAACCCGAGTCTGACACCCTTGGCTTAGTTGGTAGTTTTTTTGAGGACCGTAGAAGGAATTAGAGAATTTACATGTAAAATACTGCTATTTGCGAAAAATCCAAGTTAAAAACAAGCTCTGGAACTAAGCAATTTCGTAAGTAGAGATGCCACTGTATTTGAAAATATTCCCGAATGGTAGGGTCCAAGTTTACGGCCATATAGTCAAGGCTCATCAAACACGACACAAGCGCACATATGGAAAGAAAACTGATGATTGAAGGACAAGTCGGCAGGGTGTCCAAGGACATAAGTAGCCAAGCAGCAATGATACCGTTTTTTCCAGTCTATAAATCACACTTTTTCCATAGTTTGACTAGGCCTACAACTTGTGCTGAATTGCGACCAACTGTATGATTTTTCTTTTTTCACATTGATAGCCTGCGAGAAGGGCGCTTTAGGCAGTCTCTCTACTTCTAGAGTTATTGGAGTTGTTCAAGAGGGATACTGAAAATGAAGACAGATGAGTTTGGTAGTGATTTTTAAGGGTGTAACAGTTCTCGATGTAGTAAACCGTTTTGGTTTTGCATGTTTGGCTGGGTTCGTTTGTGTGCTATTTTGCCTATTGCTTACATTATTGCTTGTTCATTATTTTATAATTGTTACGATGGTTTTTCTTATGTTTTAATGTCATGCACTCAGAGTAAAATGTATTTGAAATATAGTATAATTGTTGATAATAATATACTGGGCACTTCTATAGAAGGCTTTAGGGTATAGTGGTTTTGTGGCAGGCAAAATCCACCGATCAATCACGTCAAGTGCTTTTAGTCAATCAATCACCTGTGACTTTCAAGACATAGATACAAAAGAAGAGAACAAGAGACTTCTACATAAGGGGTGGGGGAGTAAGAAAACTACATATAAAAAGCACAGAAAAGATGGAAGAAATGGTATCATACATGTGGATTATAAATAGCCCAAGATAAAAAATGCCCAACACAGATGGGGGAAAAATGTATAAATCCAGTAAATTATGTCATTTTTGTAGGATTTTTTTAAATATTTTAATGTAATTTTTCTTTTTCCTTTTTAAGTGCTTGGTTTGGTTAATTTAGGTGCAAAAAAGGCAGGACAAAAATATTTGTATGCTTTTACTTTTAAATATGTAAACAATAGGAAATTCATTCATTCATTTTTTGAACCGCTTATCCTCAAGGGTCGCAGGGGGGTGCTGGAGCTACCTATATTTGGCTTTATTCAACAGACTGCTATTATACTTTAGCTCTATCTTATGCAAACACCTGTGAACATTCGCCTTCCTCCATGTCAGAATGTTTCACAAACCTTGTGCAGACCACTGCTGTCTTTGTACCCTTAATTGGATTTTTCTTTTATGTAGAAACAAGGAAAAAAAATGCTAAAGATTTGTTGAATAGCTTGGGTAACAGTTAAGATTTTTTACATGTTTGGCTGAATTTAAAAGTAATTCCAATTAAAGAATGGAAAGAGTCACCGCCAGTTTTTAAGACTGATTTTTACAGTGTCAGTATTGTCACAGTCATAGCTGGTCTCCTATACTTAGTCTTTAAAAGCCTGACGGCCTCTCAATCCTTAAAAGCAAACTCAAATGGGCCCTCTTTGACAAAGTTCATGGTCAGGGATGATTCATAGTCTTATTACTGCCTGTTGAATGGAAACCAATGACATTATTTTTCTTCTGATTCTCATCATATCGAGTGTTCGGTTTTGAAAAGCCAAACTTTGCCTGGCGTTGATTGTTTTTTCTCCTCCTCGGGTGGTTTTCATTCAACTGTCAGTTACTTTTTCTGCCTTGACGATTCTGGGTCACTTAACTCTAAACCACCACCACTAGTAGGTGTCCATCCCCTTTGCATTGAATCAATGAGCAAATATATGAATATACACTACCTGGGAGCTTTTCTCCATCTCTTCCATCATCCTCTCATGCTGCTGGGCAATGGCCAGAGTGGCCGAGTGGACACGCTGATAGATCATCTCCCCCTCTCGTGTCTGGAACGTGAACAAGCCTTCGCCTGTGTCGCACATCCTGTGCCCGGAACAAACACACACTCAGACACAAAAGCGAAGTAAACACACTTTGACGGGGCTCGCTGTTCGAAGCACACGCTTGGCTGCATGTTTCCAGAGAGACGCTGATGTAAGAGCACGCACACAGGCATGCATGACTGCACTGAGTTAAAATGTCGCCCAATGGCTTCTGCAGTATATGATACCTGGGAAACTTTAAAAATCACTTTCATTGAGAAGTTGTTGTGTTTCTTCCAAAGTACTTATTTTCTCTACCAGGTATATTCTTAAAATATCCATCCAATTTAAACACTAATAAATCACCCGACAGTGCAGTGGTTCATTTGCCTGACTTCTGTGCAGGAATTTCCACTCTCTCTAAATGTGCCTTACAACTGACTGGCGACCAGTCGAGGGTGTAGTCTGCCTTTCGCCTGAAATTCAGCTGAGATAGGCTCCAGCACCCTGCCACCCTGACAAGGACAAGCAAATGAATGAATTATACACCAATAATGTGGTTCAATGTTACAGGGTGCTGCAGCGTACACCAACTGGCAACAAGCAAAATGCAAACTACAGTAATCCCTCGATTATCGCAAATTCACTTATCCCGAATTCACTACTTCAGTAGATTTTCACATTTTTATGAACTTTACACGCTGAAACTCGTAAGCGGAAGCCACTCTTGCTACTTGGAATCAGCACCGAAGTAAACAATTTCATAAGGGTGACCCTACTTCGCGATTTTTCGATTATTGCGCCCATGTCTGATCTACATTACCGCTTGCTACTCCGCTATCTACCCTATTTTCTCTCTTTTCCCCTCCGTCCCCTTAAACCAGCTGCATTTTCTGTATAAATAAGACAAAATTAGCACTATTTTATGTATTAAAATAGATACAAATAAACGTACACACCTGCCTGACTCAAATGTGAACCATGTTGAGTCTCGGCCATATCTCCGAAGCGAGCTGAGAGGCCACATGACGAGTTTGAGGCGTGCGTTGTGGATGTCCCACAGATAGATGTTCTCATGGGTGATCTGCATGGTGCACTCCCCGTAGATGTCCAGGTTTGGAGTGGGCATTAAATATACATTAAAACGCTCTAAAAATAAAATAAATATCAAGGCAAGATTAAATTGGCATTCCATGAAGGGCATGAATGATACTAACATGTTATTAAAACACAACACAGGCATACATGGCAAAAAGTATAAGCTGAAATTTGCAATGTAATAAAGCCAAAGTTATGATATTTAAGAAAAAACGGTAGCCAGAAAAATGGAGGAAGCTGTTAAAACTTGTAATTATAGCATAACCACTCATTACTGTTCTCAAAAGACTGTTTTCATATAAATGGGAAAATGCATTCATAAAAAATACATTCACCAAAAACGAATGCCCCTGCAATTGGCTGGCTACCAACTCAGGGTGCCCCCCCGTCTGATGCCCGACATCAGCTGGGTTAGGATCCAGCACCCCCGTGACCCTTGTGAGGATAAGCGGTACAGAAAATGAATTAATGAATGAAAAAAACAAATGCAGTTCCCTTCTAGACTTCTCGCAGCACTTGAAGAATTCCAATTTTTCAGGATCTTGAATTCCCATATTTGAACAAATCACAGCATATTTACTCTCACCAAACACAGCCAGATATTCCTCCCTTAGAAGATTTACTATCAGATATAAATAATTGAAGTCACAAGAGCTGCATCAAATGCCTCAGCAGAAATCATAATGGTAAACACAGATCATTCATAGTTTGCCCAACGCCCATTTTCATTCACTCCCGAGAATAAAATGTTTGTGTATTTGTTTATTCCTGCATTAAATCTAAAACCTCTTCGGGTTGCGGCATTGTTTAGTTTTTGCAAAACGTTAGCATGAGAAACAAAAGGATTAAAACAAAAGGATGAGGGATGAAATATTTGTCAGGGAAAAGTAGAGCAGCCTTTAATCTCAAATAGGTTTTTGTCTCTGTCCCATGTTACACACAAACAAAAATACACAGATATTTAGGACAGCTATTAAATTATTTTGAGCAAACTCCCCACAGGACCATCCGGAGCTCAGAACTGTCTACAACAGAAAGTGTGGCCAAATATTTAACATATCACCATGCTTGAAAATTTAAGTTCATCCAATTATAATAAATATATAATCACATTATTTCCCTAACTATCACTACAGATTTGGGAGAGAGTCATGCATGTCCCTCTGCATCCCCCACCCCATTTAACTGTCAGAGGCAGTGGGGGCTTCTTGATAATCTAAATGGGTTCTCACTAATTACACTCAATGATTCCAAAAAAAGCCATGTGTCTGCCATGGATGGAAAATAGCGATGTCATAGCTCAGTGTATTTTTAGGCTACTCTAATCTAATGATGGCCTCCTGCTGCTTGGTGGGGCTAGGGGTGAGGTCGTGGGAGGGTTACTAATTGAAATACGGCTGCAGGCTTTTTGACTTACTCATCATGGTGGTGAAAATGTACTAAATTTACTACAACTTTCCAGAATGTATTTTCGCGCTAATGTGAAAGTCATGGCGAGTGACGAAGTTGGACTTAAAATTATATATATAAAATAAAGCAATATGTTCTGGCTGTTAGTTGCACTTTTTACGATTGCTTGTTGCCATTTTAACTTTCTAAACCATAGTACATAAACGTATGAGCTTCATTCCATTTCCTATGAGGGGAATATAAGAAAGAGCATCACATTTATTTCACAGCGCTTTAGCACCATAATCTCATCCATCTCTGTGACAAGCTTCATTACGAGGGAGGCCAGTGATGCACAGCACTTCGCATTAGGGTCTAGAACAGAGCCCTGACCGTAGTCTGTGACCCCGCGCACCCTGATATAAGCACGTTTTCTCCACAATACATCCCTTTTGAAGTTGAACTAATATCTACTAATGCTCAAACGGAGCAGGTATTGATCAGGCGTCCTCATTAGGAAGGACTAATAGAACAGTGACAGCTCTACTCTGCTCAGACATGACAGTCTGCCGAAAGAAAAAGGTTGACCCGCAACGGTTATCCGTGTAAGCATGGACTAATTGGGCACTCACCGTTCTGCTCGCGCTGCACCCCCGCTGCTAGCAAGTCTGGTTCGCCCAGGCTGATGTCGTTGAGACGGCTGCCCAGGCACTCCACACTCAGCAGCTTGCACCATTCCTCCGCATCCAGCTCTGCATGTGGCCACACAACAGCACAGCGATATAATCACCCAAGGTTCACGTCCAATGCATTAAAGCTAGGAATCAGGTAGTATAATAGAACACAATCTAGGATCCCTGTTGAGGATGTTTCCCAGAGCAGATAATCAGATCAGATAATTGTGTGTTTATCTTTAGACATGGTAATGCAACATGTCGCTCATAATCCAAGTAGGGCTGTCACAGATGATTATTTCTATAGTTGATTAATCACCGTTTTCTAACTTTGTCGACAAAGAAGCTTATAATGTATAAATCATGTGTCTTCCTGTTTTAAGCATAATTATTAAGTAATACTTCAACTGAAGTACAGACGCTCCCCTACTTACGAACATTCGAGTTGCAAACAACGGTACATACGAACATGTCTGCGAATATGGCATATGTCAAAAAATGTTCGGAAAGAGATGCTGTAAGTTCGTAAGTTAAATTTTGTATTGCGCGCCTTTTTCCGAGTAGTGCTTCTTTCCGCCGCTAATACTGACGCTTGGCGCTGTGAGAGGGAGAAGGCCCCGCAACATATTGAGGAGGAGGAGGAAGAAACGCCTGTCCCCATGAAGAAGTTCGCTCATAGATAAAGCCATCGCACTGTTCGAGCAGCAAGACCCAAATATTGAACGTTGCACAAAGGTTGCAAATCAATTGAATGATGCCATACAGTGCTACCTCATCATTTATGATGAAAAAAAGAAGAAAACTGTGCAATCGTCATTAGATCGCTTCTTTCGGCCAGTTTCTAGTAAATCCTCCAAGGAAGATACTCATCAACCCTCATCTTCTTCTCCTCGACCCTCAACTTCTTCCTACATTGAAGTTACGGAGGAGGAAGTAACTTTTGAAACCCATTTCAGCGACGACAAAGACCCTCTCATGATATAAAATCCTCTCTTCCTCCTCCTCCATCATCACCTCCTTAAGCATCGAGTACATCTTCCAAAAGTAAGTTAAACTTCATTTTATTTATCTTATTACGTACATGTACATACTGTGTGTTACTTATACAAGCCTTAAACATACGTATATAAACCTTCAATATACTTATATAGGCCTTAAACATAAATTATAATACAAAATATAGCACTGAAGCAACTTACGAGCAAATTAACCTTACGAACAATCGCTCGGAACGTAACTTGTTCGAAAGTAGGGGAGCGTCTGTACTCTCCAAGAATGGTAGTTTAATGACAGCCAATAGGTTTTCATCCACTGTCAAGATCATACTGAGCATGCGCACATGCCTGGAGCTCCAAACTCATGCATCATCAATTGGAGAATCAATAAGTTATTTCCCCACACTCAATAAAAATATTATACTGTCGTGAGCCTGTTAAATATTAAATTCATTTTCAAAGTGCAAGATAAAGTGCAATGTTTTGCATCTCTTGCAAAAACAATATTACTATTTGGGAAAAAATATGGGTTTTACAAGCTATTTCCATTAAAGTCTAAATGTATATTTAATTTAAATTCTTCCACCCTTACTTTTAGAACCTTACCTTGTGCACTATTGCTCAGTGAGGCAGGAAGACAAAAGTCGCATACTTTTCGCACTGAAGCATGTTTAAAAAATAGAACTACTGGCTACTGGCTAAAAGTATGCGCATAAACCTGTTTAAATTACTGAATAGGATTCCATCAAAGATTGAATAGCAAAGTGTGTAACTCCAGAAGGGAAAATCCATTAATCCCTCCATTACCAATCTGTTTATAAATCAGTTTGTGAATAGCAATTTTCCTTTCTCATGAATCAGAAGAGATCATTTTCTTAGATAAGGTGTCCAATTGTCTTTTTGAGCTTTTGATGGGAGCCACTGCTGCATGAAATGAGGCAAGGGCAAGAGTTGTTTATCTTTTGTCAAGCTCCTTAGCTCCAAATCCCTGTGGGTTTCTGGACATGCAACCATGGTCTATGATATGTACAGAGACGCATACGTGTGGACGTAGTACAGCAGCAACACAGTCGTGTTTCGGTGTCTTTTCATTAAAGCATGTTGTGCTTGTGTGTATCAGCAACGGTATCTTCAATTTCATTCATAGGGCAGTCTCTTACATTCCGCCTTTCCAGCGGGACATACCCGTACAGCTTAGCAGGGTGAGCGGATGGTCTGTTGGTGCCTGAAGCGCTTCATTCACCAACATCAGAGAGCACAGCTACATTTACACACAGGAGACAGCTACTTAATGCCTCCCCTGATTCACACTCTTTCAGAGTTACTGTGGCCTGTAAGTGCCTCCTGCACTTTTGAGGCCCGAGTGGAAAAGAAGCTAAACAAACAGAGTCAGCGCTCAGGCTTATGCATGAGGAGAATACAGTGGGTGGTGAATTCAGAAAAACAAATCTTGCTTAGAAAGAGAGAATATTTTGGAACTGTGTGATTAAAAGGGGAATTTATTATAGCTGTGGCAGCAAGTTTTAGTTTTGTTTACGCAATCTTTGGGGGAAATGGACGCCAAAGTAACTCAGATGCTTTCAGACATGCAATGTCCTTGTGTTGCTGAAAATTAGGCATGAAGTCGTATCTATGTATAAGAAATTATTGAAAGGTTTTCAGACCTTTTTTAACTAAAGATATTAAGGGGGATGTTGGGGAGTGTATGAAAATAGTCATCCGCCGCTATTCACGTTTTGCGGATTCAGTGCATGGCGTTTTTTTTAACTATACATCGAAAAAGGCATTTTTTATTTTATTTTGATGCGTGAAGGAGAATGTTTTGCTGCCAGGCAAGGCTGACTGTACATACCCAAGGGAACTCATGCAAGGTGTGTGATTGGTTTTTTGGCATGAGATTGACACATGAAAGCAACAGCCATCAACTGACGAAACCCCCAATAGGTGTGGATTTATTCTGCAAGCTGATTGGCCGTGCACATCGCAGCCATCCCTATTATGATCAAAAGATGGGAGCACCAATCAGAGCGACTTTATCTCTTGAGCTGATTGGCTGCGAAGACCACAGTTTAGCCCAGACTCTTACCTTGTTTTTTAGTATGGTACAGAATTTCAACTACAAAAACTCCAAGGTTATCAGCGTTACTTTTCCCACTTTGTGAGCACTCAAAGCTCCCTTCTTACGTTGTTTTTTTTAACCTTAAGAAATTCTTGCAACAAAAATGTGCACTCACCTGAATCACAGGCAAACGTCTTGGACGTGTCGTCAGAGAAGATAATGGCCACCGCATGCTTCTTGGCGTCTCTCGGCATCCTGCTAATGTTCTTGATATTATGGAGCTCAGTGATCTAAAGAGGACAGAATTACAAGTGTACATTAACTCGCTTGAGTCCAGTCAGCGATGGCAATGGGGCTTAATTGACCTTCTTGTGCCAGTCTGCTGAAAGTGCAGTTGTAGTTTGTAGACTTTTGTATATAAACATTCTCCTTAAAAATCAAAAGTTCTATACTTAAAATACACTTTTATAGGCCCCATAGAACTACTTGCTTCTGCTCTATAACATTCAACCCTAACCCCAAATCATCTGAACCCCTTAAGATAAAGATTGATAAAAAATAAAAATTTGACTTATTTACAGGCCATTTTGTTCTGCATGACTCATCCTGGAATCTAGGGTGTCAGACTCTTAATTAGTTCCAGAGCTTGTTTTTAACTTGGATTTTTCGCAAATAGCAGTATTTTATATGTAAATTCTCTAATTCCTTCTACGGTCTTCAAAAAAACTACCAACTAAGCCAAGGGTGTCAGACTCGGGTTGGTTCACGGGCCGCTTTAACGTCAACTTGATTTTAGATATAATATTTTAGATTTTTTTTTATAAATGGATTCAAAGAACTGGATAAAAATCCCTGAATATTCAGTTTTTTATACATCTAAAACAATGTTTATTTTCGCTTTTTTATATACTTTTTAGATTTTACAAAATGATTTTTGAACTTAAAACTGAAAAAAATAATTAAGAAATTACAATTATTGATTTAAAAGGGAGAAAATCAGGAAATTTAATATACATCTATACTCTTCATTTTAATTTGATCCTAAAACAGAAAGTCGGCACTAATGATTTACTTTCCCGGGCCACACAAAATGATGCGGCGGGCCAGATTTGGCCCCCAGGCCGCCACTTTGACACAGGTGGCCTAGATGATAAACCTTATTACATTACTGTTGGCCATCATATGCTAACTGAAGGCCCTTTGCCAAGAAGGCTGGGGATGAATTAGCTTGGGTGCAATGTAAAGATAAAATATTGTACTATCGGAAAAACAATGTAGTAAGACCACACGCCTTTTTTGCTGTTGTAATTGATAAAATATGTTATTGATTGAAATAGACATTACAGAAAGCTCATGAGGATGATACAAATGTAGCATTGTGATTCAAGTCTTTTTATCACCTTCCAAGAATGAGATGTTTTATGTATGTGTGGGTAGGTACATTGTATGTGTGTGACGGTAAGCGGACAGAAAGTAACCATCAACAAAGGAATTTCTGAGCTGTGAATTCCAGTAGCTATCCACTCCTGTGTGCTTGAAGCATGAAAGGAAAATATTTGGTTGCATTCCCAGCCTCAGGCAAAAAAAACATAATCATTTGAGATGAGTCCCATTTCACATCCCATTTGACTTTTTTTTTTTAAACACTGGAAGGTGTTGACTTTAATCTCATATTAGCACCAATATGCTTAGCCTGCTACACTTACATTCCAGCTTGTTTTCATTTTTATATTTATCAGAAGGACTGGAGAGGCACAAAAACAAAAGATCCTCTCAGAGGGCTAAAATATTCAGTTTTTGGGTTGTGATGTATACCGACTCGGGCAAAGAGATGGGGAGAGTATGGAGACGAAGAGAAATGGTAGTGAAGAAAGGCAATCCTCTTTGTGTTGAGTGTGTAAATCAGCCACCGGCGTAGCCTAGTTCTTCCCAAATCACAGCGGCGTCAAATGAAGCCCTCAGACGGGACCTTTCTTGATCTTTGTGGCAATGCATTACCAAGTGCACTGGTGCATGTGCGCACCCATCCCTCACTTCAGCACCGATTGTACAAGATGCCTCACGGGGAGGGGTAACCACACAGGATGGCCCATCTGACAATGTGATGTAGTGAACAGAGTGCATGGATGCAAAGGCAGAAAATCATCTATGGTATATTGTGCTTTATAAAACAAATCAAAAATGTAATTTCTTTAAGTTGTCCTACTGATTATACGTTCCTTATTGATTATTTCTTGATTCATCAGAAGGCACTGACCTTTGTTTAATCCCCAGTTTCAAGCAGAATCCCCAGCCCAGTGTGAGGGCATAAAATTGTCGTTTTTTGGCAGGCAGCCTTGAATGGTGTGCAAGGTCGAGAGGTTCCATCAAGCGAAAGTTGTGCCTGACCCAGTTTTCTTAAGCTGGATAAAATGTCTTGGAATATTACAAATTTATTGCCTCTTTAGCATTGTTTCTCTACATTAGGGTTCCCCAAAATGAACGAAGGGAGGTAGCAAGGTTCTGATTCTGGCTATTGTTTGTGCCCAGGAACCAAAAATCATTCGTACCCTTCTTTTGGAGGTGCTGTGGCTATCAGATTGTATGTGCTTATTGTCACAGATGACCCTTCAAGTGTTCCTAGACACTGGTGGTAAATTGAAGATTTCATTTTGGGTCTTTTTAAGACTCCAGAGAACTGTGACAGGCAACACAGTGAACAACTTTTGATGGTTTTAAAGAGATTCGTGACCAGGAGTGAACAATCAAAACTCTGTGTAGTGAGTGACTGCAAACCTTCACTCGAGATATTGTGAGTCAGTGAACAGAATATTTCAAAAATGATTTCTTGACACCTGTATGAGGTAGCAGAGTTGAGTGACACTAAACAAGGAATTTCTAAGGTTCTTAGAAAATATCACTGTCAGCTTCTTGAGAGTAGAACTCTGGGGTATATTGGTGTAGTATGGTATATCAGTGCAATGTAACACATGTACTGTATGAAATTACCCTATATTTTTGTTCTTTTAGGTGTTTAGGGAATCCTGTAGTTTCTTTTGTCTGCTTGGTAATACAAGGGAACAACTTCACTTGCGAAAAAACGATAAATTTGTAACATATAGCCTCAGTCCTTTATTTACCTTGTGAAAACTTCTAAAGTAAGCGGATTTCTCATCAGGATACTTTTCCAAGCGCCGTGGTCCTTTACTTGATGCCTTTTTGAATACCAGCCAACATCTTCTAAAGATCTGCCAACAAAGAATATTTGTCGTTAATTACATGGGGAAAAAAGCCAAAATGCAATGTTTTTATTATCTGGATACTTACTACATAGTATGTCTATATATATCAACTAGGGTCTGCAATGTTTTTGTCCATACATGGTGGAAAGGTTGTTGGACTAATACACACAATGGAACTATTAGGTCATGTGGAATTGCCGAAATGTATACGGACTAAAATCCTTCTCTTAGACTTAAGTGCACTTGGTTTGGGTAGAAACGTTTCAAATAGCTTCTGTTTATAGGGAATTACTAAGCGTTTTTTAAATGAACCCTTTTTCTAAATCAATGTCTTGTTTTTAACTTTTCTATATTCATGACTGTCATGTAAATTTAAATGTGAATGGGAGAAATGAATGATTCATTTGCGAAAATATGTAGTCGTGAGGAATACTCTTTCAGAATATGGCTGTTTTTCTTTATTCATTTAAATTCCACATTTATTTAGTATAATTAATGGATTAATACTTTGCTTTGATGATTCAAACTCTTTAACTTGAGACATGTTCAAATTGTGCCTTATTTATAATGCAGAGGTCTAACTTTTGACATCAAATAGCATTTCAAACCATATCCAATACAGAAAAAACATTGTCACACTGGGCCTGCAGAATATTGCACATCGTATTGATTAGTGAATCACAGTCTGCCGTGTCCTCAAGCTGAAGATGGGACAAGTAATCTGTGTAGAATTGCTTTGTCTTCAAGGTCATATTGACAGCTAAACAAGATCAAGTATGTTTCTTTCCGTTCCTCACTTTTTGGAATCCCAAAAATGAATTGCCAAATATGTCAAGACCGCAAATCTGTTAAAACGTAGTTCCATCACGTATCGTTTAAAACCAAATCTGAACCAATTTGTCCAAAGAAATCTTTACAGTCCTTCACAGATGATTGAGATGGTTATTGGACATATTTCATTCATGGTAACAGGCTTTCACTTATTTTTTTTCTTCATTTCATGTCTATTTTTATGTTCGTTTTAGATGACAGACAATGAGTCTTTTACACTGAGAATTATTTCTGCACTAATCTTATAACCTAAGCAAATTATGGAAATGAAAACTGAATACAAGTACTCAACTTCACCTTTATTTAAAAAAACATGTAATAAATGAAATCTACTAAGCTCTACAAAATTTATAATGATCAGTAAATCAACATTTTTAATCAAGTACCTTGTGTCACAGAGTTTTCAAAAGAGATGAACGGTGGCCATGATTGATTCTTTTTGGAGTGTTAAGATTGTCTCAATTGTGTGGAACTATTTAATTATTCATGTCTTGAAGCAATTGAGGCAAAATGCCATGCAATACTTTCCTGCAAGTAGCAAAACTGCAGTTTCAGTCTCAACCAGTTTGTGGTCTAAACAACACATCACCTATGCTTGTTATCTCATGGCACAATTTTCACTAGGTAGTAATGTTCATTGTAGAGATGGCACACATTCTCTTTATAGTGGACGGACCAACTAATATTTTTGTGAATTGGTTGAAAAACTAGCTCTTATATAAATTACATTAGTTCTGAAATATTACTCTAGCTTCAATATCTTAGCTGTCAATGTACATTCCAACCAAGAAGGGCAACAATATGTTGAGAATAGTTGGTCTATAAATACTGCAATATGCAGCTATCTTAATAATATTAAATAATAGTTAAAAAATAAAATAATTACTGAAAAGAAAAAGCAGACCTGGGCAAATACCTTATTTACTCATTTCACTTTTAATATAACACAGGAATCAAATAGGGAACTCTATAGTTTTATGGCTAAAAGCTCTTTTTCAACAAATTTGTGGGTGCGTAATCCAAAACTGTTCTCAGTTGTCTTTATCGCAATTTTTCCCCCACAGCTTTATTTGCTTACAATTTTGTTACAATACACAACTAGCCATATCATTTGTGAAAACATAATAGCGTTAAATATTTTACAGTCATTGGTTCTTTCATTGTGTGTCAAAATTATTTGTAAATATTTCAGAAACAGGGTATTAAAGGTATGTTTCAAAACCTTAGTGTGACATAAAAACAAAGATTTTGGTTTCTGTGCCCTAATATTGGTTTAAAACAGTAGTCAGATCTAAAACTGCAAAAAAAGATGTCTTTCCCCGTGTAATCAGTCTAGTTTAATTGAAGCTTATTAAAATCAGGGAATATTTTCTATGAAGAGGCTCAAAGATGAGATTTGGATTTTTTTGGTAAAGGGTCAGCAAACGATAAATTAAAATACCTTTTTGGTTAAGTGGATAATGGTTTAGTTGTCAGTTTGTTGATTTAATTAGGGCAAAAAAGAATGAAGAGATTTTGTATGTAAAACCACTAATTGATCAATTGATCATTAATTCTTCCCATTCCAGATAAGAAAGATTTAGTTCTGTTGTTTTCCTTGGAAGAGGCTAAGATCATCAACATTCAGCAAATCCTCAATGTGCAAAAAGCTGATAGTGATCCAACAATGCAGCAGAGAAAGCAATTTAAAATACTAGTCCACGGTAGTTTTCAATGTTTAAGAACATGATCCTTCTATTTCCTGGTGGAGACAGCTGCTATCACTCTGCCAGATGTATGATTGCCTTGGGCCATGCGCTTGTGTTGGGAAACCATGGATGCACAATTAATTTGTTTACTCTGCAGCAGTACTTCATAAAAGGCCTGCTGAGTTCAACTTGGCACTTAAATAGTAATTGACTGGAGTGGATCCCTGGGTCCTTATCAGTCGGCCTTGATGGGCGTCCATTTGAGTTAAGTGTTGCCCAGGCCCATTACCAACTGCAAACAACAACAAAAAACTTGCACGCAACACTTTGTAATGGACTCTGTTTCGTGCATTGTTTAGAAAATGCTTTAATGACCCAATTGAGGAATTTAATTGTGATCGAAATCATATAATGTCCCAAAAAATTAAATTAGCTTTTTAGAGGAACCAAAGAAGAGTATCCACACTGACGATGAGCAATAACAGAACTGTGATTTTTTTTTTTTAGGTAGTAAAGGCAATCCTACATTGCCTCGTGGGAGCTTGAGTCTGAGGAGCCCTGTATTCCGCTCAAAGTAATTCAACCAAGGAGTGCTGAGATTAAGTAATTATACCGGCACAAAGGAAGCTCAATAAGATAGCATGTGCATAATAGGAACTAGAGGGTATGAATGGAGAGGGTTTAATTTTGTCTGTTCTACAATTGTCAGTGCTTTGTCAAGGCAGACCTATTCTCAGGCTTCTGCTGGGTCTTATTCAGACACTCTTGCACTAATTGTAATTGCAGAGTCTTGAATGAGGCTCTGCTCTTTGGATGGGACCCATTTAATGCCAGAACATTGGGGGAGTACATGGTGTGGCACTGAAGGATAATTCACAAGCAATAGAACCTGCACATACACACATGGGAGGAAAAAAACACGTAAAAACAAAGTCACGACAAAGAACAGCGATGCTCAAAATAAAATCTGGCTGCTCTATAATTTTAGCTATCCACTGCAGCTCCACCTCCACTCCTCTTGTATAACCATGTGCTACAACAGCAAAAGAGATATGGCTTAACTCCCTACTGACAAAAACATGAGAACTGGCAACTTTCTAATATCAAACTTGTGCTGCTATGAAGTCAGAGATTGTTTATACTAGACCACATGTGTCAAAGTGGCGGCTCAGGGGCCAAATCTGGCCCGCCGCATCATTTTGTGTGGCCCGGGAAAGTAAATCATGAGTGCCGACTTTCTGTTTTAGGATCAAATTAAAATGAGGAGCATAGATGTATATTAAATATCCTGATTTTCCCCCTTTTAAATCAATAATTGTAATTTTTTAATCAATTTTTTTCTGTGTTTTTAGTTCAAAAATCATTTTGTAAAATCTAAAAATATATTTTAAAAAAGCTAAAATAAACATTGTTTTAGATCTATAAAAACTGAATATTCAGGGCTTTTAATCCAGTTCATTTAATCCATTATTTAAAAAAAAAATCTAAATATTATATCTAAAGTGTTCCGGCCCACGTAAAATCAAGTTGACGTTAAAGCGGCCCACGAACCAACCCGAGTCTGACACCCTTGTACTAGACTGAGTGAATACCCATTCCACCCAGTCATGCAACATTATATGTCCCACCCACCTAACGTATAATTCTTTAGGAAACCAGTCTTGAAAGGGGGCACACAGCGGCAGATCTGAGTACTGTGGTTGATTTCTGTAGTGATGGTGTCTTGTAAGGGAATTCCTTGTTTGCTTACAATGTCATGGAATTAATTTGACGATGGACATAATGCAGGGGTGTCAAACCGTTCCTCAAAGGGCCGCAGTGGGTGCAGGTTTTCATTCCAACTCAACAAGAGGATACCTTTTTCAAGTGTAATCAGTTAATTAAAGTCAGGTTCTACTTATTTTAGAAGACACCTGATTGGTTAAAATGTCGGCACTGGATCGGTTGGAACAAAGACCAGGACCCACTGCGGCCCTCGGCGGAATCGGTTTGACACATGTGACATAATGGAACACATCAGTAGTCATGCATTATTTTTTTGTTCATTTTCAAAGTTAAAAATACTATCGTTAGGATGGCTCGACATCAATGCACGCTTGACTATATGATTGTCAGCGGTGGGAGTGAATTGAAAGCAATGTGACATCAACAGCCCATGTGCATGGCGAATGATTTTTTTTCTGTGGCAATGCTGATGTCTTTTATTAAAGATGGGAACAACAAAAGAAATCGTGTTACATCAATATTTCTTTCAATTGTTTGGCCATAATTTGACCAATTGCTTAAGAAAAATCTTCCCATGTCCAAAACACACTCCCACAGAATGTTTCAGGGCCACACAAGTCATCTCCAAATAGAGAATTGATCCGAAAAGTCAGACAAACAGAAACATATTAATAGATCCCCCTGTCAAAGAAATAGATGCCCTCATACGAAATAATTGACATCAGTTATTTAAAATGTATTGAAAAATATGCTGGGAAAACCCTGTAATTATAAGAAGGATTACAAATGCAAATATTCAGCAACAAAATGTTTAATTGGGTTAGAGGCAAATAAAGCAAAATAACAGAACAGATCTACTGAAGTGATCTTAATGCCCTGGGAGTTACTGGGTGTTTCTTCTAGTGTCTTTTGCTATTCAGTATTGCCTAATCAGCTCTTACTATTCCAATTCTTTTTCGCAGCTGTCTCAATGAGCAAGTGTGCATTTTACCTTAGTCTTCACTCTGCCACTAGTAAAAAATAAATGTCATATTCACGTGTTGGTATTAAAATCTGTGCCAATGGGTCGGTTTTGGCTTATGTCAATACTTTGCACCGCCTAAAATATTTTTGGGCAGTTTGTCACTTAGCTAGGACTGTTGTTATCCTATCGTTCATCCTTCTCATCCCTGAAACTGAATATTGATACTTGGTACATATTGAAAGGCACAAAACGTGCTTGCTCTGTTGGTGAACTGGAATTCATTATATTTATTTAATCAGACTACCAATCAAATTTGAATTTATTCAACTCTGGACGAGCAGAGTTCCTTTAAGTCCATTTTGTGTTTAATTTGAGGAAAGATAAAAAAGGCTTTTTGGCAGTGAAGCTCTAAACAAATAAACACGGACTGAAACTTTACCATCCCTTCCATCTTTTTAGAAGACCCTGGTGTCCAAATCCGATTTATGGCTTTGGGGATCCTTGTCATTAAATTTTTCACACAACGCCCCCAAGTCAACACAACATTACTGTTGTGATATAGCCAGCATATTTACATGTCTGGCTGGCTATATTAGCGGCGTGACCCAAGAGATGAGATGACAATTTTGGTGAACAGTAAAAATCAGGGGTCATAATCAGTGGGTCAAAGCGATCAAAAATAATGAGCAGATTTACATTCAGAGCACTGGGATGTACCCATACAACAGTAGAATACAAATTGGGTCATTAAAATTTAACACTTAATTAACACAATCCTAGAATGATTTATTAAAGAAATATTTTTTCCACATCCGAGTTTAATGAGTTTCCTTGCTGAATGTATGTATCTTACAAATAAGAAGCAAGACTGAAACCCCACTAAATAATGTTTTGGGGGCAGAAACTACACAATAGTACGTGCTTTTGCTGGAAAAACAGCAGTACTCCAATTTCATAGAACTGCAGTGTGTGTGTGTTTTTGTACATATTTATGTGTTTGTGTGTGTATGTAGATATATATATATATATATATATATATATATATATATATATATATGTATGTATGTAGATATATATGTATATGTGTATATATGTATATGTATGTATGTGTCTATATATGTATATATGTATGTATATATGTATATGTATGTATGTGTATATATATGTATATATGTATGTATGTATATGTATGTATATGTATGTATATGTATGTATATGTATGTATATGTATATATATATATATGTATGTATATATGTGTATACTATGTATATATGTATGTGTATACATATATATAGATATATATGTAGATATATACGTACATAAATATGTAGACATATACATACATGAATATATATATATAGATTGAACTGTTGCATTCTTCCACCCCACTTATTTCTATTTTAGCCTTTATTATTGTTACAGTTTAAAGGATTGGATAGATTATGATTAAAACCTTGGATTGGTGAGTCATTTTGCAGCTCCGAGGTGCATAATTTTTCACTGTTGGAAAAACAACAACATCAGCACAGAGAGCTTGCCAGCGTGTAAAATGGGCATCAGTGAAAGTAGCCAGCTGCAGAGAACATTTCAAGGGCAACCTTTTACTTTTAGTGGAGGTTTGTCTGAAGCAAGAAAAACACTTCAAGTGGTTTTTGGCAACGTTGTACAACTTCATGAAAACCAGATTGACCTCACGAAACAAAAGAGAATCTTGTCAAAAAGACTTAAGCCTTAAGATTATTGGAGCTTGGAGTCCATATGCGAATGAATTATAATATGCAAATGAATTTTGGCTAAAAATCCCAAGCGAATAACAAGTACATATTGATAATTATTTATAAATACTGGATTAAATTAGTCCAGCAGCTCTAGATTTATCCACAATGTGAACTAGTTTCAATGTAGAAGTGCATAGAGTAGAGGAGAGGCAAGACTACACTTGGGAATTTATTGATGCCGCGTTTCACCTGAGTGGAACAGCGTTTCACCAGGTGACAACTCAGGCTTATAAGTCAATTAGGTTTTAAAATCAGGAAAGACAGAAGACTATTTAAAGCAGAAACATATCTAATTGCAGAATTAATGCAGCAAATATCCCTGGGATGGACATTTGATTAAATTGCCTTGATGTTGGAAATTAATCGATCGACTCCAATTACGATCCCAGTGTTGCATTGAGCAGTTGTGCCGTAGTGGTGGCCTGTGTGGATGTAGCTCAACTCTCCATTGTTAAGTCCTTCAGACAGCAGTATAATTCTGACTGAATAAACAGGGCCTCTCCTGGTTGTAACCAATTTGTGCCCTTCAAATTGCCTCAATTGCCTCCTGACATGATTAATCTAAAATCAATTTCTGCCATCAATAGAATTTTGCACCACTTTGCTTTCCTGGAATATGCAATATTTGCATTTGGAACAACTTTTATTAGTGTTACTAATGGTAATTGCAGCAATAAATCATAGAAAGTTCAATTTAGCACAATTTGCTGTATTATTAGAATCTACCACATGGAAGAGGGTGTGGTATGTCTAATTCAGGAGACATTTTGGAGGCTTTAATCATATTTTTAAGTGCTCTCAAAAACACAAAGTCTCATTGACTTCACAGACGTGTGCAATTATTGAGAAACTGTCTCCCCTCTCAATAATTTATGGTCTGTATTCATCCCAAACAGACAAATCACTCATCATTTAGATGAACTGAGGAGCTGTCTGAAGAGATGAGAATGATTTCCAATGACAGCCCTCTTCAAGTGAATGACTAATCACACGGGAGAATAAAAAATAGCAGTCTGTCGGACTCTCCAGTGTGCGAGTGAATATTGAAACGAAAATGCATTACCTTGAAGGCACAAATGTGCCGCCTCCTCTTTGGAGCTTTCAAAAAAATGTGACAATTGTGGGAAGGGTTTAACCCCCCTGATGATTCCCGGTCCCGCAAAATATAATCTCGAGATAATCGCTACTTCAGTTACTGAAAATACATTTCATAAGAGCACTTAAATCAGTGTATAAACAACTCTTGGGCTAGATGGGAAGTCACTTATTAGCATATCAAATAGAGGGATTTTGAAATGCGTGAAGAACAGACATACTAAATGCCTTGCTAAACCTTCCTATTGGTTGTAAGCTCTTTGCGGTTTAAATATTTTCATCTTGTGGAAATGTAATGCTTCACCCAGCATACATGCAATCAATGTCTGATTTTTGACCAGCTGCTGAAAAACAAGTGTCATAAGATTTTGCTTAGTTTTACATTATGTAATGTTTTTGGGTTAGTGGTGGTGGGCTTTGTTAATTTAATGTTTTGATTTGATGAAAGTTTTGTATAGTAGTTGGGATTGTTTAATGCTATTTTAGCAATGCAAGAATGTAGTTTTCTCCATCTGTGGACACAGGTCTATTTTCATATTGTATTTTAAGTTATAAATGAAGAAAATGAGATGAGAATAGACTATGGCATTGAACTAAATGATTATTCATAAAACAGAGCTCCACTTCTTTTGCATGTGAACAATACAAAATTCAAGTAAATTCCACTTACCGTATTTTCCCGACTATAAGGCGCACTTAAAAGTCTTAAATTTTCTCCAAAATAGACAGGCCGCCTCATAATCCAGTGTGCCTTATATATGGAAAAAAATTAAAATTGTCATTCATTGAGGGTGCGCCTTATAATGCGGTGCGCCTTATAGTCGTGAAAATACGGTAACTGATTAAACAAACCTTGAATTCTCTTCCCAAAAAACATTGCAATTCTGTCATTTACAAGCACAACCATTGTTTGAAATAAGAGGCAGCCTCAAATGTTTACCCTTTTCTACCCGTTTTTTCTTTCCTAACCCTTTGCTTATAAAACTTAACCTGCCAACAACCCGCACATGCACACCCATGTACCGCAATATATTTTATGCTGCACGTCAAATGTTTGGACATCTCGTAATTTTGTAATTCGCCCTCGACTACAGCTGTTGGCAGGATGTCGAGCCAGCCGTGCCCCAGTTAATCATAGATTAGTTTATCTGGGCCATTCCAAATCCTCGTATATGTAGTGCATTGCTACCTATTCCTTCCTGAAGACACATATGAACACACGGTCCCCCGGCGCCCTTTCTCTCTACGTTTGTAATTTCTTTGTCTGTCACATCATTGCCATTGCTCATTCCTCTCGAGTTTATATGCATGATTAGGCATTCTCATCAAACATGCATGAGCATCACCAGTGCCAAACACTGTTTCAAAAGCCTTATTTCATTTGTGAGGACCTTAGTGAGACTATAGGGCACGATTAAAAGGCAAACTGATGATCCCAGTCACGATGTTGCAATGAAATTATGAAAGAAAAAAACGTCCAGGATGACTAGGATTGCAATGGCAGATGTTTTTTTTTAAGTAACCATGAAACAGTTTACCAATTGGAAAGGGGGGGAAAATAAATAAAAAGGGATCATGAAAGACATGAGAACAATAGGAAATAATGATGGCTTTAAAGATAATTGCAATTCTCGGATCTCTTAATCCTGTCTGTAGTTAATGTGACTCAGAGAGCCAGAATGACCATATTATTGTAAATGTGCCAGGTTCCAATGAACCAGAATTATTCATTAAAAGGAAGCAGTGCAGAGTGCAGCTTTTTAGTGTCAGAATGCCAATTGACTGTATCTCCATATGTGAATTCATAATAAATAAAAGTTTGAGATAGTGTAGTCATAGCAATCCCTGATGAATTCATTGTTTTGTCGTTGACTTCTGGAAGTAGGGTTTTAAAAATGAAAAAAAAGTCCAGATTGGCAACTCACTGCATATCTGCTTTTGTTGTCGAACCTCCTGTATTATGGAAGCTAGAAATTAATCACATTGTTGATTTTATTGTCATAATTAATGCATGTGAACACTAATTCCAAGTCCAAGACAGTCTGCATCTGGAAATACTCAGTTAATTTCATCATTAAAAATATGACAAAACAGCACCAGAAGAAATACGTGCTGTCAAACTTTAAACTTCTTGGTAAAACTATATTCTAGAAAAAAGTAGGCATATTACATTTGTTATAAATTTCAACAACTCCCTCCGTACTATTTTAATCGCGTTTTTATAGTCAAAGTTAATGATAGCCGTACTAACACTATACACTTGAGCGCACATTTTTCCATAGCTACATCTTCCACTTCAGTAATAAACTCTAGCTGACGTAAACCATCATTCAAATTATTGCTGACTGTCAAAACTAATCAAGATTTACACCATCTGTGGCTTAGAAATTGATTAGAACTGTGAAAAATGCTTCTTTGGTACCTTTCATCCACCTCAACGAGAAAGGTGAATATAGACTAGCACCCGTATATGCATTGTTTTATCCAGCGCATCGTGTATTTTCCAAGGGCATAGTGAAGAAAGAGTGGTTTAGAGCTAAAAAAAAAAAACGATCCAGCTAAAATGTTTCATTAAATTTGGACTCCTTTAAAAAAATAATCCACCAATATGTTTATTAAAATGGCTTTCTTATTTCTTCCCCTCATTAAAACAATGTTTAAAATGTTTAATCATACTCGCAAACATGTTTATTTGTTGTTATTATGTTGTCAAATTGTATCTATCTAAAATTTGACAACAAATGTCCATTTATACTATAATTTTTTTTTTTTAAACTATTGAAACTGTGGAATGTATTTACCAATACTCTTAATATGTTCATAAGGGTAGTGTTGAAAGAAAGAAATCAAACCCAATGAGGTTTATAAAAACAAAATACGTATATGAAAGATTACATTTTAAGTGTTGAAGTGATCATTTCAAAATACACTAGACAATGACGTGGCAGCCCAGTATGATGAAATTAACAGGTTGTAAATGATCATACAAGATCGTCATAATCACTATCATGTGTGCTCCATCACCCTTGCGATGATTGTGAGTGGAAGATTAATACATGCATTTATTTTCAGACAATGTTTAGATATTTTTGTCATTTGCTGTACTGACATTAGAATGTATACACTAAATTTACATACATTATCTTAAGACATTCACATTTAGTTTTTTCCCTTGACGAAATCTACTTGTCAATCTAGCATGTGTTTCACTGTGGCGACCCCTGAGGCGGCAAGCTGAAAAGTCAGTCTGTGTTAAGAAGACATTGTGAAGACATTTTAGTTTTTATTAGTGGCACTAAAACACGTTGATAGCAAAGACCGATGCTCTTTACAGTCCAGGATAATGGCGGTTCTAGATCTGCTTTTGTACAAGATTATAAATGTTATTCGTTTTAATATGTTGGGTTTGTGAGATAAGATTGCAGTTTACTGAAGATAGATACAAGCTAGATAAAAGAAATGCCACGGACATCAAAGCTCTATTATTTACCCCTCAGTTCCCAAGTTATTACAACCTATTTTATTCATTATTGATTACAGCTAGTTTAACAGCTATATTTGCTTAGACCTACAATAATTTAGAGTGTGCTGGCATGCATTTATAAAACATTGTTAATTAGAAATAATTTCCTGTTAAGTCATCGCCATGACAACTGCCTGCTGTTGAGCCATCACTCATCCAAACCTCTTTTTGTACTACTGCTTTACTGGGAAATCCTCTGTGCACACAAAACCAGCCAAACACAAAGCAATTTCCATTTAATCCACGCACAAGCCTGACAATAACATGCATACAGAGGGAGATGGCACCAATTTGCAAGACTGCTATTTCCTTTAAAGGGACTGGGATGAGTTGTCCAATGATGTGAAACATTTAGCCAGGCTGAATGTTCAACTGAACTCGATGCATAAAAGATGAGAGCGTACTTGAAAAGTGCAAAAGCACAAACTCCTTTCAGAGTTTCGAAGCAGTCTGGGTAAACGCTTATTAATCAGGATGTTAGGACTTGTATTGCCTGAGGCTTTAAAGTGTTTATATGGACTAACAAGTGAGCAAATACAGTGGACCCTCTAACAGTCAAACTTGTGCCATCCCAAAACTGAAAAACAATATTTTAAGCAATATTTTGGCACAACAGGGATCTTCTAAAAACAATGAAACAACAACAAGATTAGCATTTGGTCCTTGAATTTTGTTTCTTTGTGGATTATTATTTCACTACCCAAAATAAATTCCCCGCCTTCAAAAGGGGAAACGGTGAAGCTAGCAGCGGCAATATGTAGCTCATCTATTACGATCTACAGCTTACCAAAGCTGCCAAAAATAAAAATAAATTAGCAAGTGTGAAAAGTGAAAATAAAAATGACTTTTGGTTGGCAACCAATTCATGGTATCGCACACCTTCTGCCCACAGTTGGCTGGGATTGGCCACAGCCTCCTTCACAACCCTTGTCAGGATTTTTGAAGTACAAACAACGGTACATACGAACATGTCTGCAAATTGCGTTTATGTCGAAAAATGTTCGTAAGTTCGATTTTGTATTGCGCACCTTTTTCCCGAGTAGTGCTTCTTTCCGCCGCTAATACCGACGCCTGGCGCTGTGAGAGCTTAGCTCACCCAGCATCTACCTTCTTCTACCCACTTCGTTGCAGTGCGGAAGTGCGTGAACATATGTCCAGTGCGCAAAGAACCTTTTTCATTTGTATCATTAAATATCTCGTGCATCCATTATTCAATATGGTTGGTGAAAAGTGAAAGGCTTCTAGTGAGGGAGGTGCAAGGAAGAGGCAAGCCATTTCATTTTGAATGAGTGGCAATAATAACGAAGCTTGATGCACGTGATAAAGTGGTGAGCGTTGCACGCGAATACAACTTGAATCGTTCGACCGTCAGTACCATTTATAAACATAAAGATCGAGCAGCAGGACCCAAATATTGAACGTTGCACAAAGTTTGCAAATCAATTGAATGATGCCATACAGTGCTACCGCATCATTCATGATGAAAAAAAGAAAACTGCAATCATCATTAGATAGCTTCTTTCGGCCAGTTTCTAGTAAATCTCTCTCTAATGTATGTATACAGTATTGTATGTATTCTCTCCATTTTATTAAATGTTTTTTTCAGTACAAACCAAAGTGTGTTACTTATACAAGCCTTAAACATACAAATGCACTTATATAAACCTTCAATATACTTATATAGGCTTCAATATACTTATATGGGCCTTAAAAATAAATTATAATACAAAATATAGCACTGAGCAACTTACAAACAAATTCAACTTATGAACAATCGCTCGGAACCTAACTCGTTCGTAAGTAGGGGAGCGTCTGTATAAAAACAATCTAAAAAATTGAAAAAAAAAAAAAATTGACTACCAATTAACAGCGTAAAGCACTTTGTTTCCGTTGTCAGTGTATTGCATGACAAAACAAATTCAAATGAGGGGGCGTCTTCTGTGTATAACTATTTTATCCAGGCTTTCAGAATGTCAGACTGTATTTAACATAAGCCAAACAAAAGCACTTTTTGGTCATCTGTTTTGGTGCAAGTCCTTTAAAAATACTCTGTTACTAAAGGTTAGTCTGTAGACCCCAAACTTCTTGCTTTAGTATGTGACAAACCTCTACTAATGGACAATACAATCAATAAAAGGATGAAAGGATCAAGCTCTTGCAACCAATGAGATGGCACAATGCGCCATGGGTGTAGCATTATTATTAGCTGACCACTTGATTAACATATAAATGAAGTGTGCCGATTGAGAAAATATTTGAATATGTACACGATACATCAACCATCGACTGTTTTCAGGATGCTATATTCTGTTGTTGTCATTTGAATTTAATCAAGAGTGCCTAAAAGTAGTAATCCTCCGGCACTGGTGAAGTCTTTCCCCCGCTTTTGCGGATTAGTTCTGAGGCACTTGCTCACTAATGTTTTGGCTGCTCCTCTGATACATAAAACCGGGAAAGCGGGAGGCTCTGCGACAATCAATGGGCTCACAAGCGAGAAAGCCTTGTCGTCGCTGGAACTAACTTGACTCGAGCAAATCGAAGATGACGCCAGCAAGCAAACGTGTGTGTGTGTGCAAAGAATGAAACTGTGGTAGAGTGCTTTCATGTCACAGAATAGTCTCCATTGGTAGTTGTTAGATTTCTGTCTGCTGTTTTTGTCTCTTCCTCACAAATAAGACTGGCTTTTTCAAAAAATGAACAGCGATTCTGTGTTTGTGTGTGCCTCAGCATGAATTCGTTACGGGATGCAATTATCACTTCCAACATACATTTCTTTTAAGCACTGAAAAGATAAGAGGCGGGGTTGCATACATGTGGGCAAATATCTTTAAACATCCATTTGTCAAATGTGCTTCTGCCTAATCTGATGACCGGGCAACCACTGCAACTGCCAGGGTTGAAAAGTTCACTCTAATTAATAGCCTGCAATTTGCCACAGTAATTATTAATGGATTATGGATCTTAAATGCATTGATGTAATCATTGCTAAGGGAAAGCTGGTTTGTAGACCAAATCATTGGTCATTAGCAATGCAAAGCAAATCAATTTGTTTATTTTTTATTAAAGCCTAAGCTTCTTCACGGAGCAGAGTAGTTTGGCACAATTCATTTCTCATTTGCAATGCAATCTCTTCCAATTTTACGGCTCTTACAAAAACACACATGCATGGAAATCTTCAAATTATCAACTTGTAAATAAGCATATGACCTTTTCGCATTGCCCACAAACTTTTTCCGATGACCTTCTGTTTTCAATTGTTTATAGCTCTCATGAGCCATTTTTTTCTCCTTCATGACCTTTGAATGATCCACTCACAGCACTACTGCCAACACTACTATTGTGTGCTCCATTTCCCCTGGCAAGACATTGCTCAAAATTCCCTCCCAGTACAATCATGCTTGCAGAAATATGAAAAAGCTATTGCCTCGACTGTTGCAACACTTGAGGTCATTCCTGCTCATTAGGATGATGTGATAGGATCAAAACCAGCTAGCCGTTTTGCATGCAACAGTCCGCTTCAAAGTTTCAAGACACTGGCTGAGCTAAGGCTAGTAAACTCCAAAAGGAGAGATAAACTGTCACCTCCTAACTATTAAAAGAACTCCCATGAGAAAGACAGAGGGAGGCTGGTGCAAACTAATCTCCAAACAAACAGAAACAAACAACGCTCCCACGCGGACAGGTGACATTCACTGCTTGCCTTCTTCCCACGCAGACACAAATCCAAGGTCAAGATTTTTCTTGCACATTAATAATACGGCCCTAACAATCAGTGCCACATAAAAATTAAACAGCGTAGGTAAATTTAAATGACAAAACAACAATATTTACCGGCATGTAAAGCAGCTCAGGATTTATATTTACAGTATTCCCGAGCAGGACCATGACGATGTTTACCATGCTGAGTGGATTAAAGCCAGGGAGACAGAGGCAAACTGAGGCTATATTTGGCTACACATGAATATGCTTGGCGAGCAGGCTGATGAAAGGTAACAGCAGGAGAGGATCTCAATATATGGTCCAAAGGTGATTTGAAAAATGAAATGGAGCTTATTCTTTTGGGTTACTTTTTGACATACTGCATGCAAATGTAAACCAATAGTCTGTGTTTATTTGAATTTGGACTCAAAGGAAAACAGTAATTCATCTGAAATTAAAAACAGTTGGAGCACACTCGCAAATTTATGCCTGAAATATCATTTTGCAGCACAACAACGAATATTTAATGCCACTAAGGTTGTGTAATTAGGAATTCATCCGAGCATTTGGGAGAAATGCAACCGTAGGTTCCATAGAATTGGAGAGCATCAAAGGATTATCTCTACGCTTTTTCTTTTTTTGGATTGGATTGGATAACTTTATTCATCCCGTATTCGGGAAATTTCATAGTGACAGTAGCAAGAGGGTGAGAATGCAGATACAGGAAAGGCATAGTTACAAGTTAGACAATACAGTCGCAAAGGCCGCAGAACAACAGAGCAAAAGCACAAAGTACAAAGCAAAGTATTTGGGAGCATTAAGAATCACCAAATCAAATCATTTAGACAGAAAAGCAGCAAAAACACAAAACAAGCCAGAGCGGACGGAGCTACCGCCACCGGCTGCCACTTGAGCGGCGCCATCTTGGTTGCGGTAGCAAAAATGGATATCGACTCAAGAAAAAGAAAAAGAAATTGTGTGAATTAAGAGTTTCTTATTGTTGACGAAATGCTGAACCATCAACAAGTTTGTAATATAATGGCTGCTTGAAGTTTCCTATAGCATCACCATTTTTTAAGTAAAAGGAGGCACTTTACTCCATATTATACTCTGCTTCTTATGGTCCAGTATAGTAGTTTATATATGCATTCTTGAATGTTGCTAAATTGCATGTTTATAGATTCATCACATAAGAAACATTTGTACAGTATCATGCCAATTTACAAGAACCCAATGCATGCAAAGTGCAGATACTCGAACATAAGCTTGACTGCCAAGTAAAGCCTGCGGGGCTGGGGTGTTGATTAATGAGAAGAGGAAGGCCAGGAAAGAAGGATGAAGAGGAACTGTTAATGGAGCCATGATAGATTCCTCAAAGCCTGGTCATTAATAGGTACGTCTCTCGAGTAGATGCTCGATGTGGCAATACAGTATGAAAGGACCGTAAAATCACAGCTTTGCATGGGAGGTGATATATGTGTTTTGGAACCAAAACTCATTGTCTTAATCGCCCTGCTTGCATTATTCATTAATTCAACTGTGAGCGAGTGCCATTGAGCCAAGAAGTAATAAGACGAGGTACAGGATGGAAATGTAATCAAAAGGAAATACACTTTCCACATTAATGACCTGATCATCAGATGTATTGAAAAATTAAATGTTCCTAGTTCCTACTTTATGGGAAGCCATTTGAAGAATTTTCTCTATACATATTTAATCAACGCATGGAGTCCCTTGAGGTTCCATTTTTGGGCCATTATTTCATTTCCTATACTAAATGTGTCCAAAGCTACATTCAAATTAACATTTTAGTACTTGCAGTGATCCTTTACAGCCACGTGACAGAAACACCTGGCAATTTTCATCAAGTTTGCAGCTACAAACAAAATCAAAGATACGCATTCTCCTTGCAGTTTTGGTTTTGAGGAAAAATACCTGAGTGGGTGACAAGACAATGCTACAAATGAAAGCCATATTTCATACAAGAAGTCACTCTATAATAGTATTTCCATAGGGTCTTTTTTTATTATGTGGACTTGCAATTTATGGCTAAGCAACACTAATAAATGAGAGAAAAGAAAAGTTGATGTAAAAATGCCAAAAATCTTTGATGGCCGTTAACAGTAATTTAAATTAAAGTTTTAAAATGGTTGATGTTTTGCTCATGCTTAGATAAGAATGTTGTAAAGCACATGGGAAGGGATTTGAACATGTAAAATTTAAAAAAGGATGATAAGACTTGACAGGAAGAGCATGCTTAGTCACAATCTGAAAGCTGAGTCCTGACTCGAAAGCAAACACTGATTCACATAGGCCAACATTTCCAAAATGTACTGTATATGTCAGTAATTAGAAAAACGTGTTCGCAAAACACTGGAATCCAATGGATTCGAATCCTTAAGTCCAGGTTGTGCGGATTCATTAAAGAAAGCGAATTTAACGGAGGCATATTAATCACTAAGAGTAATGTTTATTGGACTGTTTCTTACATCGTGTTAAAAACGCTATCCATCTGGGCCAATAAGGGTTGATAGTTTGTCAAGCGTTAGGTTAATAGAAAAGACTGGTGACAAAGCGTAAAATGGCCACATGGCATTATTCTCTTGAATACTCTATCAGGGTGGCTTTGCTCATGTGGTAGGGAAGTCTACCTCCAACCCGAAGGTATTATCCTCGTCTATAATGTATCCTTGAGCAAGATATCGAACCCCCATTTACTGCTGATGTTGTATCATCAGCATATTAATGAGGAAAAAGTGTCTCGGCGCCTGTGAAGTTAAAATGGAAATGTGAGAACCCAAACAAATTAATCCATTGCTTAATAACACTGGGTGGTTTTCTACAGTTCACTTCCTACTCTGCACTCAGAAAGATGAAGCACTAAAAATAACGGTCAATGGGAATATTTCAACTGAGCATAATACAAATTTTATTAGTTCTTGTTTCTAAAAATCACAACAGCTGCAAGCTTGCTGACTCGTGTTTTTTGCACTCCACAGAAGAGTACAGCTCCTGGGGTGAACAATTCCCTTACGTGGAGAAATCCGGTTGGGCCGTCATTGTGAATGGTAAGTGCGCATCAGCGGCAAGAGCCTATCTTAAACGACTTTGCTATTTCGGACAATAGGCACATTATTCTTTATTTCTTTGCCCTTTGTTTTGGGTGGCTGCTACTGAACCAACAAAGAGGAGCATAGACACACTATGACAATATGTGCAGTCCATGTCGCGGTTACAGTTCGTTGAGCACAAATGCCCACTTGTTAGTCCAAAACAGCTGAGTGCAACAAAAGAGTGATAAAAGACCCAATAGCCGCTAGTACAGAATGTATTGTAGACCTGGATTATAAGGAAGCAGCTTGGGGTTGGTCAGAAAGGATTTTCCAAGAATAATAACTGAACAAAACTGTATATAAACAAAAATGTTATCAGTCTACCACACTGCATTTCGACAGTTTTCTCCTCTAGATAAGTTCCATCTGAGACATTTTCAAAGATTTATTGTAGTGTTGTTTGCTAGGTAAATAGTTTACCTACAGTAAAGGCTTATTTTGTTAAAAGTACGGTCTAATATGGTCTACAATATTTTAATAAGATAGCTTACTGATCAAGGAGTGCTGCTTTAAATCTAATTGAACAAAGTATTGTTTTAAATGCATAGCTAGTAACTATACTGACATTTTCTAATTTATTTATTTATTTTAAGATGTCCAATTGACGCTCCATGAAATATTTAGTATTGATTTTGGTTCCAATTACTAAACTGAGAAAATCCCAGTACAATAATTATTGTAAAAACACAATTAGTTGACTATGACAAATGAACAATTGATATTGTGTTCAGTAAACCAATATATTCTTGCTTATGCTTTTAATACCTGAACGTGAAATGTTATACACACTAAAATGATATGATTTATTCACTGATTTACATCTACTATTCAGACTGCTGTGATTTTATATCCACAAAGGGTAAAATGAATTTTAATTGCTTTTTAGTTTGACCACTGTGTGCTTATAAAGGTAATAAAATAAGCAGTCACTGTCCCTTCTACTTCAGCTGTCAATGTTACATAGGCTGTGTCGTAAGTCAGTAATTGTTTTAGTTTTCCTTTGATTTCTGAACACTATAAATTCAACAATATAAAACCTTGACTGCAATGTGTACTTGGCTACCCATTTGAGTCTATTACAAATGGTGGCAATCTGCAAGAATACAGTGAAATGTGATGCAAATTTGCTCTGGCTCACTTCACCTGCTTGTACATTAATCCTAAAGGAACAAAATACATGTTTTCCTGGCTCTCCCTTAATTAATGACTGTGTTACTCATTTGTCATGCATGTGCATTGCTTGGTATGGTCAGTACAGCACTAGTGAGCAATTGAGTAATAGAAAGAGAGATTGATGCACTGCCATTTTGAATTTATTATTAGAAAATCAGCTAAACTAAGTGTGTGTATGTCTAATTTTGATTATAAATTCAGTGCGAAAGGGAATTTGTTTTTTGAGTTTTGAAACATATTGGACAATGCGGTGGCAAAATATTCAAAAGATGACCTTTCAACAAGCAAATGAATCTAAATCTTGCAAACAACTACATGGATTGCAAGACAAATGACTCAAAGGTCATCAGCGCTTCTGTAGCGCTGATAGCAAAACCTGTTTTGATCTGAGAGTTCTGCTGTGTCACTGCCAGATCAAATGTTTTTCCTTCATGTGGGGTCCCATTAACTTGTTTTCTGTATCTTGTGGCCAAGATATGTAGTAGTTACGGAAAAGTGCATGATACAAAGCAAGGTGATTAAGATTAATTGAGAATCTATACACTGTCCTCTAGCAGTAGGTTGTTTTCTTTTTTTGCGGGATGCATGTGTGTGCCAATTCTTCACTGCTGAGCCGTGCCAAATTGCCTCTGTGAGTGTGTATGTGTGGGACTGTGCAGTGTATCAGGGGGAATAGACCGTCGGGGTTATGGAAGGTGCAGTGTGGGGTGATGAATAGGATGCTTTTGTGCTGTCTGTAAAGCAGTGAAGGACAGAAAGGTGAGTGGGGAGATAAAGGGGAAGAAAAGAGAAGGACAGATAAAATAGCTGAGATGAGAGGCTGTGAAAAGTGGGGTGTATGGCGGGTGAGGCACTTAGGGGGGAGCAAGGTGAGAGAACCGGAGCAGAGGTGACGAAGACAGCATATGTGAGACTGGCAGTGGTTCTGAGAACACTACGCCATTGTCTCTTTCGTCCACAATGACACAAAAGAAGTTTGCTAATGTGGCCAATCAAGTCAAGTTGGCGACGATAAATGGCAGGAAAAAAGGAAAAAACGTCCTTTTTGATCATTTGATTGCTCGGCCAAAGATGGCGACCTCGTGACCTGGACCTTCACACATCATGCTTTGAAATAAGACATTGAAGGGCGCGAATGAGGTCAGATAACTCAAAATTGTAGGCGTGGTAACATTATTGCTAATGTTGTGCACTCCCAATTTGTATTGTTTTTAGAATGAAAATCACAAAGTTTGAAAATTGTGTTGGACACAAATGTCTTAACAGTAATTGCCTAAACTGACATTTCTTTCCTTTCATTTGTCTTATTTGCTGTTGTGTAGAAATGTAGCATATCAGATCTGTCAAAATATCGGTTTATTTGTTCATCTATATGTTTTGTATAATTGGTTACCCCACACTGGTCAAAATACTTAAATAACCCGACTAATCTTGCTCTGACTTGAGCCTCTTTTCTCTAATGAGTGCCTCTTTTTTCTGGTTTCACATTCTTATTTTAACATCCTTTGTTCCTCCTCCTCTGGCACATTTCAAAAATGCTAAAGGAAAAACAAACCAAGTTTTTTTTAAATCATCAATAGTGTTCGGATTTAAAGATTACATCCTCTGCATAGTTTATATGAATCCTACAGAAATTACTGTAACATCTACATTACGAACCATTTCTCTTCTCGGTTTCTTCTTTTTTAAACCCATTGTTGAGGTTACTGCTTCTCTTGGCAAATTTTAGATTAGCACATATTTGCATAGTCCCGTTCTGTTCATGTGGTGCTTTCTTTTCTCATATTACATGATGCGTGTGGACTGTTACTATTTTTAGATGTACGCCATTGCACACCATTTTTGGGCAACTTATTGAGTAAAAGCTAGTAAATTAATATTAAATGAACTTAAACTCACTGAACTACTGATGGTGATAATATAGCACGGTAGGCAAAAATAAATTGCCTAAAGTAGCTTAATGAACACTTAATTTACACTCATGGGTGCATTTTCAAGAATACAAACAATCACTTAAACCTGGTTGAGATGCTCCCTCTCTACTTATGTGTAGCTCAACTGCACTGCATAGAGAATTAATGCATTGCCATTGAATTTTCATGATTTATGCATATGTGACTTCCTGTTAATGTTATGGCCACTTATTTGTTTTATTTTTACTATTTACCAAATGGCAGAAAATGATGAAACTGCCAGTTTTTCCCATCCCCGACATTGAGATTTTCTGAAAAAGACAACCACAATCATCCTCGAGAATGTGGAACATGAAAATGTCTTTAAAAAATATAAAAAAAACTCCTGAGGCTGTAAATCTCATTTGCATTACAAATTATGGGAGGAAAGCCTTAACTAGCTACCAGTGCCGCAGAGCGTTAATCACTGCATGTGGGCGATGGCACCTGATGAAGCATGCCGCAGAGCATAATGCAATAAAACAGGTTACTAAAATGTAAATACATAGATGAATAATTATAGAGTAAATGTACCCAATCACAAGACACAATAATCAGCATGTTATCAAGAGTGTTCCTTAGTTGGTAGTTAAGTTTCAGAAATATGTAAATAATCCTTTTAATTCAAGTAAGTGTAGCACTCCCACCAGCTGTGGTTGGACTGATTAAGAATTAAGCGCATATTTATGCCCATGGGACAGCAATGGAATTCAAACATTTATCAAGATTAATTAACCCATCGTAGCAATAGTGACGGAGAAGTCATCGTGCCTGACACATTTTTATTCAACTTGGCACGCGCTGAGAACTTAAGTCTACAAATAGCTGACAGAAAAGCAATGTCATAACTTTGAAATGCAATATGCTAATGATCGATCACAGTACTCATGTATTTTTTATTCGTCTTAATTTCTTACTTTCGGAAAAAACAATGTTTAAAAAACATTTTGCATGGCACCGCATTAGATTACTTAGAAAGGTAGAAGGAGTAGAAGGTCAACTGCCTTGAAATGTGATATTTAGGAGACCTTTAAAAAGAAAACACCCAAGACCTTTCTAAGATGCCAGCTTAATTCTTATTTGTTCCAAACCTGCTGGAATTTCTGCAATTATTTGCAAAAAAAGAACTTATGGCAGATGCTTTTGTCATCATCTGTGGTTGTTTTTGTAAGATTTATCAGTAGCGATATTGAAGACAAAATATCTCCATTAATTTCTAAAGGGGGCACAGGCTATTTTCAAGTGATGCATTTCTTAAAGAGCAAAGAAAAAGGGAGCAGAAGCAGGATCAAGATGAGATGAGGGAGAAAGAATTGCTTTGTGGCTTGAGTGCTTAATTTTCTATGGTCTGTTGCTGTTGGAGAAAAGGTTTTATCTGTTGATTCGTCAGACGAAGAAGTAAACAAAAATGTTTTTGTTTGGGTAGTTTTGCTATCAAGGAAGAACTAAACCACTGAAAAACAACAGCATGTCTGTGTCGCTGAGTTGCTCCAAAAACTGAAAGTGTGGTCATTGAAGCTTTTGTTTAAATAAATCATTAAGGCTACGTGATGCAAATTTGCATGATTAACATGGGTAAACACCTCTGAAGTGCAGATACTGTGTAGAGTAACAAATACACCCTTATTGATGTCCTCCCTGCACCTCTGATGCTTAGAACCAGACCATATGAGCGCTCATTTGGTGAGTGAAGTGATAAAATAAGCCAACATTGAGCCGTTTACAAGTAAGATTGAAACTACAAAGATGGGTCACAAAATGCAAATAACTAATATTAGCATATGTTGTCCGTGGTACAAAGCCAATGTCTTCTCATGTATTTTCATGACGGTTTGAAAAATAATGCATTTTTGTCAAAGTATAAGCTTGTCATGGTAAAATGCAAGTCATTTAAATTCAAAGGTTTGATCTTAACAGAAGTTCAAAAATAGACCTATGACCCATTTGATCTGTGTAAAAGGATGGTGGATGATGTATAGAATACTCGCACATAAAGGGCCCATTTCAGACAAACAAAGAAGTCTAAAATTTGCTGGCTTGGCTGTCACTGACATTAGTCGGAACTGTACCAGCTCACGACCTAGCCTCAAGTTTGGTCCTTTCCACGATTGAATGCAGGTCTGAATGCAGAAGGTTATGTTCCACTTCAGAGATGATGACCTAGCGCTCATGTAACGACAGTACTCTGAACTACACTCCTCATTCTTCACTCTAAGATAATATTTTATAAGCTGCAAAAGTACTTATTGATTAACTAGATCCGACAAATGAAATTCGAAATTTTGGATGCAGCGGCATTACAGTCTGTGACGAACCAAACTTAGTACAAGTGTTCAAAGTGTATTTTATTTGTATATTATTACTTTTTACATACTTCTTGTGATTGAGAACTTGTTCTTGTTCCGTCTGATCTCATACAAATGAATTGATCTGATGAGCGAAAAGGAACTCCGGTATGTCAGCTGGACAGAACGGGATTCTTGCACCCTTGTCCATCAAAGTAGTCTTCACCCCCCAGTGTTGTCGTAGTGTCTGAGGCAGTGGTACAGAATGGCTGAAGTTGACTGGCAAGAGCAGTGACATCTGCCATAAGCAGATGTTAGAAAGCTATGCCAAGATGTGAAATTCACTAGAGTACTTTATGTACCGTATACATTGCACTCGTCTATAATTTATGCCTATGTATGTGTATATATGTATGTATGTGTATATATGTATGTATGTGTATATATGTATGTATGTGTGTATATGTATGTATGTGTATATATGTATATATGTGTATATATATGTATATATGTATGTATGTGTGTATGTATGTATATGTATGTGTATATGTATGTATATATACATATATATACATATATATACATATATATACACACATATACACACATATATATATATATACATATATATATACACATATATATATATATATATACATATGCATACATATACATATAAATATGTATATGTATGTGTATATATATGTATATGTATGCATATATATATATGCGTGTATGTATGTGTATATATATGTATATGTGTTTATATATATGTATGCATGTATGTATGTGTGTATATGTATATATACGTTTGTGTGTAAATGTGTGTGTGTGTGTGTGTGTGTGTGTGTGTGTGTGTGTGTGTGTGTGTGTGTGTGTGTGTGTGTGTGTGTGTGTGTGTGTGTGTATACATCACTACATATGTCAATGCATTGCAATTAAGCTCGGGATAAGCATCACACTGAAAGCACAATTTTTCCGGAGCTCAGTGTAACACAGACTTGCATAACAACCTCATAAGCTTTGAGAGCTAAATGTGCCAGTGGTCCGCCGAGGCTTCATCTCCATGATGATCCGCCAGACGGCCAAAAGAGTAGGAAGCAGGGTGGGATGCGAAGCGGGAAAAGACACCTCCACACAACTACAATGCCGGCATCCTAGCTTGCTCCCTAGAAATGCATTCAGCTCATCACCCATGCAAAAAAAATCAATCGGCTAAAACTTTATAAGCACTGATTTGCATGTTAACAGCCAGGGCCGTCTGCTCCTAAACGGCTCTGCACTGACTCCATGCCGAGGAGGTTAAAAATTATGGCTATCACTGTGGCATCAAAGAAAACTGAAGAAGGAAGGATCAAGCTGTGTGATGGAGGAACTAAAACCACAGCCTCCATCATCACACCTGACCAAAGGGAAAGTCTTTGTTATCATAACGAGCAAAACCAGATGGCCAATGGTCGACAATATGGCTATTATAATTGAATAACTCTGTGGCCTGTGATTTGTTTTGATTTAAGCGGTCAAGCCATTTATACTCCTATCTAATGTACGTGAAACATTTCTTCTACACCGAGTTTTAGGGTAACAATTATATCATGTAGACCCCAGGCTGATAATTACAACCTTAGACCTCACTAATGAGACCTGTAGCCCGTGGTGCAAAATGGAACATGATCAGACTTTAAATGTTACACTTATTAGCAAACATGGGAGGTTGTCTGTGCAGGGAAATACATCGCTATCCACAATACAGTAGCTGTCTTCATAAAAATAATAATGCACATTTTTTTATTGAGATTGTTAAACGGGTATTAAATCTTTAAGTGTACTTCTACATAAATGTAGAATTGTACAACACTATTAATTCTCATATTCACACCTGTAGGTAATTTAGTCTTCCATTAACATATGCATTTGGGGGCTGAGTATCCAGAAAAACAAACAAACCTGGAAATGAGATTTGAACCCCCAGCCAGCAATAAAATAATATACAGTGAGTCAGACATGCGTAACTCCACCATGCTGCTGTTGCATGCAGCATATGGTATATAAAATATTAAAAGATTTAAAAAAGCCCAACTTCTTGTTTTTTTTTCTAAATGCACTTAACCCATTTTAAATAGTATGCTCACTCAATTATGCCTAAGAATTCCAGGTATGTGCATAACAAAGTATTGGAACCTGTGCAGTAAAACACAAATACAATCATGCCAATTAAAACTTAGAATTTATAATATTTTTAAGGATGGAACTCTTCTTAATTAGGTTTTGTTCAAATATAGCTGGCATGGGAACCATAGAGCATTGTAACAAAAATCATACATTCTCAAAGGATTATGGTGGGGGATGAAAATATTCAAATTTTTGCCAATTACAAATCACACGTGCAGACAAAAGCGTGGATGCAGTAAACTTCCTGCATTACTATAATATCAGTTTTAATGCAACAACAATAGTAGCAAGAGACAGATGTCAATCATTTTAAATACACCCACAAGGGGAGCAATTAAAAGCCAATTTCCAATCCAGATGCCCCTGATGCTCACATCATCTTCCTCCTTTCCTCCTCCTGGCTAGTCAGCAAGTGCAACAGTACTCACCCCCAGTTTCTTACTCCGTATCCTCACGTATCCCTGTTTCACTATGTCGTTGAAGTTAGAAGCCATTGTTGAGGGGGACGCCGAGAGCCCCCCCTAGAACGAACGACTCGAAATCAATGTCTTTAGTTGGAGATGTCTAACTCGTGCTTCTGTCCGAGAGACAGTGAGAGAAGCGAATGTCGGGCAACCTGCTCCCGTGTCAGCGCTGAGGCTGCCCGGCTCGGAGGCGAGGTCCATCCAGGGAGAGAAGGAAGGGAGGGAGGGAGCTGGGTGGAAGATACCATTTTGTCAACTGATTCATTGGAGCAGGGGCGTGATTTCGGGACGGCACCATCTGTGACACATAAGGGATCAGTGTAGGGTCATTAATGAATCATTGTATCTTTTCATTCTTGTATTGTTTTTGTATAACTAATATACGTACATTATCGTCTATTAATTCCAGTCCTATTTCATGCCAGTTATGATTTGAGGACAAGTGACCCTGAAATTAAACTCGACCCCAAATTAAGATAAAGGGTGTTTCATAAAATTTGATATATCACGTCTCCTTGTGCCCTGCGATTGGCTAGCCACCAATTCAGGGTATCCCCCACCTTGTGCCCAGTTGGGATATTAATGATTTCTCATGGGGTTGGGGGGTCGACTAATGCGCTAGATGTGACATAGTGCTACGTTGGTAGAAAATGTCTTATTCCACTTTAAAAGTCCTCAGTCAAATCTTTAGCATACGATTTAAAAAGGAATATGTGAATGTACAACAAAGCTCAGAGGTGCGTCTAATTTGCTGCAAGCTTTGTACCTCGCCTTTCCTTTATTGCTTGTATGAGTATGAATATCATTTCCATATTTTTTGCCAGACAGGCCGCTAATGGGAAAGTGCAATTTCAGATGGTGTGCGTGTGTGCTTCTCTGTATGCCTTTCTTCATTACAAGGTTGCCTTGAACTGATGTTGTTTGATTTGCCCAATAATAAAAGCAGATAGTCCAATGCCTTATTAAATGATCATATAAATTGCGCGAGAACCAAGATTGTAAAAAGCTCACCATGCAGGTTCCACGGGCACAATGCTGTGGACAAGCAATCAAAAAGCACTTAAAATAAATGTACAGAAGACAAATTTGATGTCGGTTAAAGCAATGAGATGAGTGAGAGGCTCGGTTTGTTGAATTATGGTCAGGGAATTTTTTTTGGCATTAGACAGCAGATGGCTGAGCTACCTTCTATTGATATGACAGTCTGCCATTACTTATATAGATTAAAATGAAAAGAAGATAAATGGCCTAGAGAATAGAGTGAGATAAGAAACCATGAGCTAGTATCAAACATCCTCTATTTACACTCTCAAATATTGCAAAATGAAAGAAACATAGATGAAGGCTGCCAGAGTTTTGCTTTTATGAAATAGTACAGTTGTCCTGTCGTGTGCACACGTTCATTTATTCATGAGTAGGGGCCTACTTTTCAATGAAAGTGTGTTTTTTTTCTCTCACTTGGATGCCCTTTTGAGTAACACTATTCTGTCAAGTATAGCAATGAGAAACTCAACATCGTTTTCTTGTGTCATATTCACAAGGGCACTGCAATCTGCCACCCTCCCAACAGCTTGTCTCTGATAGTCTGCAAATCTCTCTGGAAGTGTCCTCAAACTTCAGATTTGTCAAGGCTGTTTTGGCTCCATAATCCTCTTTGTGTGATGCAGCCGTCTTCCACTTTCATCACCTCTTCATCTGCTCTCGAAGAAAACAATGACAGCACTCTGTGTCTTACTATTTCATTGGAAAAATCAGACACATTATGTAGAAACTAAAAAATACATTTTTGTTAACATTGAAGAAAACATTGGAAGAACCACAACAGAGCTGAGATCTAAATCCAAATGGGATTCTGAGGTTTATTTAGAAAGTTCTTTTATTTTCAAGATTTCTACTCTTAACAAAGTACTTAATGTACTTTTAATTGAGTTAATGTGACTTATTTAGAAATATTTATATTTGATTTTTCAGTCATTAACTGAAGAAAAAAAGTTTTTTATACTGAATTTTTAACAACAGCAGACAATCCATCAATACAAACAAAAGATTTTGGAGGTGAAACCATAAAACCCAAAGAACGTTTATAAAATCAATCTCATCCTCTTACATCTAAACACCAGTTAACATAGCATTTAACCAATCACATTTCAGCCATTATTTGTTGCCAGGGTCAGAAATCTGCCTCAAGGCCTTCACAATCAGTTCTGCAGGCTCTGCTGTATTAAACAAGCGTCGATAAGACTGTTGCTTTAACCATCAGATTTCGAGTTGGCAACACCACAATGACTTCTCGCAGGCGTAGGGATACGTCATTGCCTTCTCGCAGGTGTAGGGATACGTCATTGCTTTAACCAACTATGAGTGGCTAGTGATAGAGTGGACTAGCCAGAGCTACCAAACTGTATCTGGAGCGAGTTGCACAAGCAAATATATTGACAGACTTTTAAAGAAAAAAAGCTGGACATCATTAAGAAAGGTCGGACAACTCCAAAGCAAGCAAGCCTGTCATAACCGGGAACGAACATTTTCAGCACTAAATTGAATAAAAACATATGCCAGAAATACGACAGGACAGGCTCGACTTTCAGCATTAGGTTCGATGGCAAAAGAAAAGGAAGAAAGGAGAATGGATATTGCGTACAGTTAAAAAGAATTTTTGGTGAGTAAAATATGGCTATATTCCTAAATAATATTTCAATTGTATGAGGTTATTATTGATTCATTTTTATGTGTCGCAGCTGTAGCTGCAGTAGAGGTTTTATAGCCATAAAATAGTTTTTGCTGAAGGCGTCACTAGGAAATGCACGGACCGCCACTGATATACGTAGATTCCAAACATAAACTATATATAAAATCTAAATACAATGCTAAAAATTAAAAAATACAGGACCAAAAATATTATTATTCTACTCCATTTCTGTGGCAGCAGTAGCCTGGGTATTCATCTGTCCAGGTAGAGAAATTGCATGTGCACGTATACGCTACAATTGCACACGCCCACACACAACCCAGCATATGGTCCTGACATACATGAATGACTGCCAACAAGGTCAGATGTGTGTGACTCACTCAAAAGAAGAGAGACCTTCACCAAGGTCATGAACAAAGCAGGCAAATGTACATTAGTTTGTTATAGCTAAAGTAAACCTAGAGCAGTAGTGCTCTGTAAAGGGACTGTCCCGTAAAAGCAAACAATAAATTATTTAATCGGGTCAAACAAGAGTGTTGTTAATAAGACCACCAAATTGGAATTAATAAAAAAAATGACTATTTATTTAGACTGAAAAATGCAGAAAAATAAGACTGGCCCCTCAGTACAATGTGTACATGCTTCCAAATCTTGTTACAACATGGACATTTATTGATAATAATGTTTTCTACATCCACATCCCAAGTGAAGCCATGAACTATTAACATAATTTCATTGGTCATAAAACCTCCTCAAATGCCCACATTCATAAAACAAACATTGCAGACATATATTTGCAAATCTGCTTATTTTCAGTATATTTTGAGAAAAACGGACAAAAATACAATGCATACAGTCCAACTAACTGCTGTGAGGTTATTTGATGCCCTCCATAAATAAGAAATAATGAAATCTAGCAAAAGTGTGAACATTCGAAAATACCCGTGATAGGCAACTGAAATATTATCATCTACGGCACAAATTTGAAAACATTCAAGCTCAACCAGCTACATAATGAACACAACAAGATAGGCAGGGGTGAGTGTGGGAGGAGACATCATCTTGACGCTAGGTCAGCAAGTTTTCTTTTTTTTTTTTAACACGTAGGCAGACTTTATTATTATTTTATTTTTCTATTTTTTTTTACACAGGCAGAGACGAATGTAAGACCCTACACAGAGTCATAGTGATGCTAATGTTCTGTTCTCAAGCTTTTTACAGCAATCGCCATCAGCCTGATATGTTAATAGGCACATCGGGAATTGGCTTTGATTAGATGTCAAAGCCTGGAGGGCTAAAAAAAAAAAAATGCTGGATATTTCATTTCTCAGAAAAGAGTTAGACCTTGGTCAAGCATGCTCGAAGGACGTCTGCTGGTCACGCCATTTGGAACAGCTGAGGTCGTCTGAACTCTCAGAGGAGCCACATGTGACATGTTTGTGATTTACTTCATGCAGAAAATAATACTAATAATAAAAAAGAGAGAGTTGGAGGGCTTATCTGTCCTTCACCATGATGAGCAATGAGCAAAGGCTGCCTTTCCTTTTACAAGGAGGGTATTCAAGCCCATTAGATCATTAAATCAATCCTAACATGGTATAAAGCCCAAAAAACTGTATATGTACAGTGGACCCTCATGATTAGAACACCTCTCTACCGCAATTTCATGATATGAACAATGTCGTCCAAATCATCTGCGCTTATAAGCATGGGCGGAGCTTGGGGTCGGGGGGCCTCTATGCTTACAGGCATAAAAGGGACTCGTTTGGGTGAGGGTCTAATACAAAATGATGGGTAATATTGATTCATTATCTTGTGACCTTATAGTAATGCACAGTTTTTACATTATGCCACAGTCAGCTATTATTTTTTTACAATATTGGACACCTCACTATTGTTGGGGAGGCAGAACAGATGCTTTATGCTTTTATTTGTGTTGTTTGGGCAGATGGTATTCTTAGCATTGCAGAATTGGTGTGACAAAGATGAATTTAAAACCAAAATTACAAAACCATGAGTTGCTCCCCTGAACGTCAACATTAGTTTCAAAAAAGAGAATCTGAACCGGTTGCCGTATGAAGGCTTGTTAAGTCTATTCAGCCGATTCCTCCTAAAAGTCCAAACAGAATCCAGCACTTTATAAACTCAAATGAATCCCCATTCATAAACCCCAGAATTAATGTGGCCATAATAACATTCAGAGGTAAAAGTACATTACATTTCAGTCCATATTGGCCCAAAACATGAACAGGAAGGGACCACAGATGGAGGGAATCTCTTTTACGATGCACGCTGCAATGGATGCCAAGTAGGAAACATGGGTCACATAGAAGGTTCTGTCCATTTTTAAAATGCTTTGTATGGATTCAATGAGACGTGTGTCCTGTGAGTGGACACCTTCAAGATAGTGATTCTCCCTCAAATTCTGATTTAGTCAGTTGATGCAGAATCCTCCAGGGTAGTGCCAGCCGATGTTCGTCGTGATGCTACAATTTCACTCTGCAAACACATTTCTATATGCCCATCTGTTAGGTGCCTTTGAAAGGTAATTGCCAACCCCCCACGAGTGTGAAACTACCTTTTTACTTCGTTAAGGATGTTGTATTGTGAATTACATCATTGGCTCGATATGTAGAAATGTGAAGGATTTTGTTCTCACATAATTATCCCCGGCAGACCAGTGGCCTAGTGGTTAGCGTTAGTTCGATCCCAGGTCGTTCACTGTGTGGAGTTTGCATGTTTTCTCCGGGTACTCTGGTTTCCTCCCACATCCCCAAAACATGCAGCGTAGGCTGAAAACTCTAAAATGAATGTTTGTCTGTGTCCTTGTGCCCTGTAATTGGCTGGCCACCAATTCAGGGTGCCCCCCGCCTAAGGCCCAAAGTCAGCAGGGATAGGCTTTAGCACCCCCCATGACTCTTGTGAGGATAAGCAGTATAGAAAATGAATGAAGGAATATTCACCCTCAGAAATTGCACTTGGCTATATGGCAGAATTTTGATATTTGTACTATTTTGTTTGCTAGATTATATATGTCAGTAGAAGGGTTAAATCTGGATTTATGATCATGATTCATCATCTTAAGGAAATGATACCCTGCCAACCCACCAAATGTTTCAAATAACAAGGCCAATTGAGAACCAATCCTAGATTGGTGTTTTTTATTTTATTTTTTACTTGCAGGTTTTGTGTATTCCACGTGTCAAAGTGGCGGCCCCGGGGCCAAATCTGGCCCGCCGCATCATTTTTTGTGGCCCGGGAAAGTAAATCATGAGTGCTGACTTTCTGTTTTAGGATCAAATTAAGATGAAGAGTATAGATGTATATTAAATTTCCTGATTTTCCCCCTTTTAAACCAATAAGTGTAATTTTTTAATCCATTTTTTCTGTGTTTTTAGTTGAAAATTCATTTTGTGAAATCTAAAAATATATACAAAAATCTAAAATAAACATTGTTTCAGATCTATAAAAAACTGAATATTCAGGGCTTTTAATCCAGTTCTTTTAATCCATTTACAAAAAAATATATCTAAATATTATATCTAAAATAGTCCGGCCCACGTGAAATCAAGTTGACGTTAAAGCGGCCCGCGAACTAACCCGAGTCTGACACCCTTGGTCTATTCCTACAAAGGCAGAAATGCTGTAAATAAATACTAGGCGTACGTGTTGCTTTTTGATCTGCCTCATGGCTTTTGCTATGGCACACGGGGAGGTACATGATAAATCGATACTGAAATCTAGAGATAAACTGCTTTTTGAGACCCACTGAGTGAGTTCATTCTTCCAGGGGAAAAGCAAATCAACATATTCTAATTTGGAGTCAGATAACGTTTTCTATTTGGCATATGAGATTTGACCACGTTACAAGTCACATCTGATTCGCAAGACCAGCAAACTTGTGAATAAATTTGTTACTTATCTATGTGGTGAATGAAACTGAACTGTACTTGAAAAGTTGAATCCACCTTGACATTATGGGTTTGCAGATTTAATTAAATGATTTATTCACATACCACAAGAAGGAACCCATGTACCATCTGTGGTACTCGTACCAGACTTTGAAAATGGCTGAAAGTCCCATCAAATATGTTTTCAAAAGATAGATATCGCTTCAAGGCAATATCAGCCAATTCAGGCATTCCTTTCCCATCGTAGTTGTTTTTGGTCGTTTCTGCTAAAGCATGCATTTTCTGTTCTGACACTATCATTTGTAAATGTCACTTTATTATGAATGTCTGTTGAGTAGCAGTTTTTCCCCTCCAAAACATTGCAAAGATCAAAATACATTTCTGCTTGAATCGTGAAGGCAAACCTACAGAACCTAATAAAACCGTTTTTTTTCAGGCCGTGAGTATTGTATTCACCTTTACTTGAGGAGGCCAATTACAAAAGAATAGTCTATTGTAGCAAATAGAGTATAATTAAAGTAGTACAAAAAATGCACTCTGTGTGAATTGCATTTGAAAAGATGCTTGCAAAGCAGAGCAGGCCCGTGAATAGAAAAGTTAAAGTAGCATCAGTAAGAGGATCCACTTCCTGGTGGTCTTTTGTATCCTTAAATTGGGGTCTGTTAAATGTCACTGAACTCTGGGCCACCTCTCTTGAGACTTGTTCTGCTGCTTTTGCATTTCTTACAAAAAGAGCAGAGCTCATCAGACTCGTCTCCCTATTTGGAGAAACGTTAAATAGCTTTCTCTCTCTCCAGGGAGGTATGGGAAGTCTTCGCTCCCATTTCTCACCTTTTCCCCTTAACATTAAAATTAATTTGGCAACTTGGCCACTAAATTAATCAATGTTTTGGTTCAGTGACAAAGTCAAGCAGGTGACAGTTATTTGATAAATTAGAGATCAGGGTTCTTAATCTCATTTTCTTTGTATCTTTTCATCAGTTATTTATAGCAACTGCTTACATCAGTACAATTTGTAAGGTTCATTTTTCTTATACTATACATCTTTTTATTTTGATTTTTTTTATTTTGTGCTCGGTGAAGGAAAATATACGAAGGATTGTGAGCAAATATAATGTGAAAATAAATCACAATTTTATTTTCACATTACTTTTGCTCACAATCCTTCTTATATTTTCCTTTTTAAAATGAACATTCCTTCAGAACACCATCTAACATGTAAATACTGCTATCCAATATTACCACCTATATATATGTAAGTTTAATGATTGTGATAACTACTTATTTTCTCTACGTTTTGGAGTGAACAGCTGCAAGTTGATCGTTAGCCATTTCCGTGACACAATAAGCCATTTACAAATCACTCACAGTCGATTCTATGGATAATTAGGAAATAATATAACTTTATATATGCAATTTGGGGTAAAAAAAATAAAGATCTGTTTAAATTCATGGATACAACATATCCGTGAAGAAAACAAAATTTGGGATGTTTATGAAGATGCATAGTTTGATTATTGCAAAATTAACTTCAGCCTTGAAGGTCTTACTGCACAAATCGAAACCAAAAAAAATGACAAAAGACCCATAACTAATAATATTGCCCTGTAGAGGGCAATATTGGCTTCAGTGATGGATGCAGTACTGTTTTTAATGTCTCCATCTAAATCCAGTAGAGTAAAACCTGCAGTGTATATTGTCATGAGGCGGTATGATCTGAAATTGAACAAAAGTGGCCTTTTAGCCGACACTTTTTGTTGCATTTTACTGCACTTTTCATACTGCAATTATGACATGAGTTGCATCATTGTATATCGTGCTGAAAGGAAAATTGATACTGGTATCCCAGCAAGTGCCACTCCTGCCAAAATTAGTGCTTCATAATTTGGTAACGATGCCAGCAAGTCAATTTATTGTTAGTTAATTCATTTAATGGATTAGTCTAATCTGGCAGAGTATAGTTTGCACTCTCATCCTTTCCAAGCTACAAACGAGAGAGGATCCATCAAAAGCAGGTTACTGCGGCAACCAAAACTTTTAGGAGGTCGTAAGAGGGCCTCTAAGTGGTCATGAAATTGACTTTTAATTGGTTTTGAATAGCCGATGTGATGCCTTGCTGCTGTTTTGGATGTCTTTCAGAGATTTAACCAAACACACCCTTATGCTGCTGTTGGCTTCTTATTTAATCTGACAGGTTTAATATAAAACAGGTGATACTTTTCTCTCGTATGCACTCTTCTTGGGGATTGGCAGAAGAGCACCACTCCAGTGCTCACCGTCCAGGTTTGGGACAAAGCAACTCTTTTATATCCTGGGCTGGCCTCACAACAGCTCGTGTGAGTTTGGGGGAAAAAAGGAGTGGAACTGAAACCTCCTCTGTAAATACATAAAAGGCCAGTGATGACGTTGGACTTCATGAGCTCGCCTCCATGATTTTTTTTTCTCTCCTTGGTGTATTGCCGGCACCTGATTTGTTGCGATTTTTTTTATGTTTTGAACCCTGTGATCCCAGAACAGGTATTATTTTTATAGATTTGTTAACACCAGGACCTGAGCAAAATTCACAATCAGTGAGTATCTAAACCACTATAGAAAAATTGAAAATATAACCTTGGTATGTAGAGGCAGGTTTTCAGATTAAAGTAGAGTTTTAAGAATTTTGGAGTGATGTGTACTTTTGTGTATGAAACACATTTGTAAAAGCCTTTTCGGAGAATTATGAATTTCGTAATATCACAAAATGCACCGCATCGAATGTACATTAAGTTCAAATGAACTTTGACCACCTGGCTTGGTCCCTAACGGTCTCATCAGCCCAGAAACATAAGCATCCATTCACGCTCACACTCATACCTAAGGGCAATTTAGAGTGTCCAACCAGCCTAGCATTCATGTTTTTGGAATGTGGGAGGAAACCCGAGTACCTTGAGAAAACCCACACCAGTCCGGGGAGATCATGAAAACCCCAGAAGGACCCCAGAACTGGGAAGCCAACGCTCTAATCACTCAGCCGCCGGTCTACCTGTACTGAAATATATATCAACCAAATTTAAATCTCCTTCGTCCACGAAAAATTCTCACTAACACGAACAAAGTGACTGAGACTTTGAGCCCTCCTTTTGAGTGGTCTCAAAAATCTCAACATTAACATTTGTCAAATAAACTTCCGATTTTACACTATTTGTAAAATCATTTAGAAATTTTACTCCAAGTAGTGCCAAAATTGCTCAGTTTAGTTGAAACCATAAGCATGTGTTTGCATAACGAAGATCGCTGTATGTTGTGCTGTATCACACCGAATTCTGTTCATATTGTAATTTTGCGTGACCGGACGTTTGGTCGAAAGACGTTTGGTCCCCGGACGTTTGGTCGAACGGACGTTTGGTCGAACGGACGTTTGGTCGCCGGGTTTGCTCGCTGTCAAATTATGACAGAGTTTACTGTTGATATTTTGATATTAGATATTTAGATATTAAACTCACTCTCTCTCATGATTATAATTTTGAGAGCTGGTTTCAACAGTAACAACCCGGCGACCAAACGTCCGTTCTACCAAACGTCTGTTCTACCAAACGTCCATTCTACCAAACGTCCTTTCGACCAAACGTCCGGTCGACCAAACGTCTTTCGACGAAATGTCCGAGTACCGTAATTTTGGTAGCACTACTAAGCAGTCAAATGTCCTATCTGAATAAAACTAGTTCCATTTGAATAAGGTATTTTAATCATTTGCCCCAAATTGTTGTGTCCTATATTTGGACTGACTGCAAAGGAGTGGTGCCATTGTCGTAGTTAAAGCCTGATTTTTTAATCAACAATATGCAACTTCAAACGCTTCCTTTTTGTCATCCAAAGTATTTCACACACACTGCTCTACTTCTCTCTCATTTATTTTATTTTCCTCTGCAAACAAGAGCTTGTTTCACACACAGTTCATCTGATTGCGCCCCATATCAGCCCGACCCCTTTGAAACACGGCCCGTTTCCTCTGTTATCTTCGGCTTTGTGTGTTAGGGCTGCTGCAGCATTCCTGGGCAGCAACATTGTTGCTCTTTTATTGTCAAAACACAATCACAGCAGACCCATATCTGGAATGATACACTGGAAGATCCAGCGGACAAAGCTTTAATATCGATCTAAAGCATTTCTTTTTTTTATTTAAAACCCATGCACAGTATGATACCATTTCAGAAGTCGTATAAAGAATGTATGTGTAGTATGTAGCCAGAAACTGCTGTTGAGAATGAATACATTCTCACTCTGCTTATAAAAGTACTGTATTGTCTTAGTGTGCAAAAGGTTGATGGGGCTGTCATGCACCAAATTTGAGTCTGCAGCAGTTGGGACTGTAGCCATGAAAGCAGCGGAATTGTTGCACAATGTGACATTTAAACACTGACATTTAAGCAGCTGCTATAATGGATTTGGAATCACCTGCGAAAAAATAATGTTCCCATATGTTATACATTCACTGAACCACAAATTTAGTTGCACCACACATTGGTTTGGCTATTCATCATGTTATGTCTAAGTTATTTAATAAAACAGGAAACACTTTTCAATAAAATTTGTCCAAATACCTTGAAGTGGATGGACTCCGTGTTGCTTAGTTTTATCTCCATTTCTATTATTGCCAGTCACACATTATGCTCTGCATTGTTTTAGAGATGAACTCCTGATTGGATAATACTTAACTTTATGCTTCCTACTATATTGAATAGTGATTACCTGCTGTTGTGGATATAGATGTATGTGATGGACCCAAAAGAAGTCAGATAAAGGCTGTTTCTGCAAATATGTGCTCATCAATTGCAAGTGGGAAAAAAACAATACGCCGTATCATTATAAAGGAAATTTAATTTAAAAAACGTGAGATCAATTCCAAATCAATGACGGTGTGATTGTGAATGTTGTCTCTGTGTGTGCCCTATGACTGACTGGCGACCAGTTTAGGGTGTAGACTGCCTTTCACCTGTAATTAGCTGACTGAGCTAGGCTCTAGCACCCTGCGAGCCTGACAAGGATAAATTGCATTGAAGATGGATGTATAATTTGATAAGATCACTTTTTTTTTTTAAACGGTTAAGAAAAAAGTTGTCTTTTTAAGGATTTGACATTTTGTTGTATCTGTTCAAGATGTAAAAAGGCATTTTAAAGTAAAAATAATCTAGAGTCGTAAACTAGAGTGAATTGTGTCAGCTTCATAAATTTTGTTGCCGAGACTGGGATTTTGGGATGTTTGCAAAGAGAAAGCAAAGATATCCATTGTGTTTCATTCTAGTCCTACTTTTGGTAAATGACTGTGTTTATGTATGATAATTTCATTCAATCATCTCAATCCCATTAGAAGCAGTCTACCCAGATATGATCTCGTTTTGTTCAAAACAGAACTGCTGAACATTGCAATATACCAGCACAATAATGAACCCCTCTTTCTCCTAGTGTCAATCAAAATGAACCTTCTCTTTATTGACCTTCTTTAACAGAGCTCTTATATTTTGATCTGTGCAAATCTGGTTTTTTCCTACCAAGTAAATGCTATTTTCATTTAAACTCGGCAACAGATGGAGTTATTTATTCTAGTCTGCATAAACGCAATGGAAACATTGTTGGCATTATGAATCCTACAATATAATTCCCAAAGTATTATGTTGGAGTAAAATAGCTTGAATTCATCAACGCAGAGACAGGATCTGACAATACTTATGTACTGTATTTGCCTTGTCATTTTTCTAACTGTTGCTTGGATGGATTTGTTTGATTGCCCACGGAAGACTTTTTCATAAATAAAATCGCCATGATTTGTCTCAGGTCTGCTTTAAAAGTAGGGAAGCCGAAAATAGGGTAATAATGATGAGTCATTGCCTCAGGAAATTTGCCCTACATCTTCTTTTTTCCCCTTTTACCAAAGTGCTCACTTCATCCTTGGGCAATTCACAGTGTGGCTATGTGCATGTCATATTTCTGGATCATGAAGTGCAAAAAAATAAAGAACCTCGCTGTCAAAGTTTATGTTTTGTTCATTTGCCAAAGTAAAGGTTTGACAAGAATGAAAACAGTCATTACCACTGGCAACCATAACTTCTCAGAGAGGTGTTCCCTGAATGCATCGCAACTATCTTATTCCCATCCAACCACCGTGGCACAGACAGAGCATATAAACAAACACATGTGCATGTGAAGAGAGACTCATTCAACCCAATTAAAGGCAAATATACAACCGTTGAACAAGTATACAGTGTGCACAAATGCCAAAGTACGTGCTAAGTCTTGATGCTTAGCTCTCTTTTACACAGTTCGCCGCCATACGTCTTGCGTGGAGTTCCAGACAGCAACGGTGAGGAGGTTATTAATGGCCTTCCTTATTTTAGGCGACACACTTCTGAAAACAGCGGTGCCACCGTCCGCGCCTAATGCTAGCTGCAGGCTCGTGTTTCATCCCATCTGTCTTCTCCACTTCTAATGGGCCGGTCGTTCTGTCACTTTGAATCTAATAAGTCTCCGTCCTTGCCCAGACGCACTGCGATTATTCGAGGCGTGCCGCGTGAGTCAGCGATTCTTGACTCGCAGCTTGCGTGTGTTTTATGGATTTAAGGAGTGGGGAATTACTAGAAAGGCTGTGGGTGTCGAGAAAGTTGAGAAAGGCAGGAATGACTTTGGGGTCAAAGGGGGAAGCGCCTCCACAGATGCAGTCGTTGGCACTTTTTCAAATGAATGGCAGCGTCTTGAAAATAACTTACACTGGAGCGTGTAAAAAGTCCGCTAGGAAAAATATTTGTAAATATTTATTTGATTTGTGCATTAAATTTGAGGTTAGTAGAGTATTTACATTTCCAATCACTTATGGTATAACTCAGTGGCGGTTCGTGCATTTCCTAGTGACGCCTACAGCAAAAACTATTTTATGGCTATAAAACCTCTACTGCAGCTACAGCTCCGACACATAAAAAAGAATCAATAATAACCTCATACAATTGAAATATTATTTAGGAATATAGCCATATTTTACTCACCAAAAATCCTTTTTAACTGTACACAATATCCATCCTCTTTTCTTTCTTCCTTCTTTTCTATCGCCATCGAACCTATTGCTGAAAATCGAGCCTGTCCTGTCGTATTTCTGGCATACGTTTTTATTCGATTTAGTGCTGAAAATGTTCGTTCCCGGTTGTGACTGGCTTGCTTGCTTTGGAGTTGTCCGATCTTTCTTAATGACGTCCAGCTTTTTTTTCTTGAAAAGTCCATCTTAAAAATGGCTTTAAATCAACACAACAATATATTTGCTTGTGCAGCTTGCTCCAGATACAGTTTGGTAGCTCTGGCTAATGCACTTTATCACTAGCCAATCATAGTTGGTGAAAGCGATGACGTATCCCTACGCCTGCGAGAAGGCAATGACGTATCCCTACGCCTGCGAGAAGGCATTGTGGTGTTGCCAACTCGAAATCTAATTGGTTAAAGCAACAGTCTTATGGACGCTTGTTTAATGCAGCAGAGCCTGCAGAACTGAGTGTGGAGGCCTTGAGGCAGATTTCTGACCCTGGCAACAAATAATGGCTGAAATGTGATTGGTTAAATGCTTCAATATGAAAACACACATCTGGAAGTAGTGCAACCAGAGGGAAAAGCAATGAAAGGAAGCTAACAGACAATTTGGAATTATTTAATAAGTATTCATGGACAAAATATAATTAACATCAGTCTGTGATTCAAATATTTCTTAGGCCAGCAGAGAAGGCCTTGAATGCCCTGACGGCACACCACTGGTATAACTATATATACTCCCAATCCTCACAAATCAGAGTGAAATATCCCAACCAGCTATGGCATTTGGCAGGTGATACCCTGAATTGGTGGCCAGCCAACCGCAGGCTATATTGGACAATAAAAAGTGATATTTTATTGAGGCTTTTCCATCCTCCCCGTTCCCTTTTAATCTCCTTCTCATGTTCTTGTGCTCTTCAGATGGTTCCGCACCATCTATTGCCACACTCTTGTGGGAAGATTGACACTGCTCTGATATCTTGTGAATGTATGCACAAACGGCTTATGCGTTCACTTCACACAGCCTTATCCCAACTGCATCAAATATCAGTTTCAAGCAGTATTACAACGTATTACAGAAAATAAATGTGTGCTTACTTACCTTAGTGACACAATTGTTTGTTTTGGTCATTTGTGGTTGTTAGCAAGGGTTATTTTCAGCAAGTGGCGATACCAATCAAAATACCTCTGCACACAAAGCAAATGTGTGTTCCGTGAAGTTTAAGCATTTGCGATTTCACTCCAGGAATGACACAGATTGACAGTTGTAGTCACAAACAATCGCAGGCCTCTGGTCAACATAACACTGTCAGAGTTGAATGTGGTGTAGGCCTATTTGGATTGGCCATTTCACTCCATTGCTGCTGAGAAGCAAACGAGGAATGACAACACCACTGACGAAGTTTGAAAGGGAAGCTGGTATTTCTAAGCTTCATTTCCCTGCAGTTTGATGAATAATCCATATGGACACTTAGAGAAAAGGTGCTGAAGCATAGGGTCAAACTAGGGGTTTCATGTCGTGAAAACCAGTCAAGCTGACCACTTCAGAGGCTCCCGGAGGATATTCCATCTTACTGTACGCAGTGAGTTGGAGCTAATGTGAAAGGACAGATTGGCAATGAGCTCTTGGAGCACATTTTCACCTCTGAAAGCTTCATGACCCATGTCACATGTTTGAGAGATATCAATTTCTCAACACGGGTTAAGCTTTATAATAATTTGAGGCTATCTGAGACATTGTAACAAGGCGCTTGACGACGTCCAAAACTTACATTGTCTCAGGCGTTAGGCTGCCAAGAGTTCGTAATCTAAATGCTACTTAAGTTCAAATATTTGCCCAGATCTTTTTGTCTCAAGTTGTTTTTTCCTCCTGTTGTATGTAAGAGAATTTCTTCATTGTCCATAGTGGTGAATGTGAGTCTAAAAGTCGACCAACTATCCATCATTGAAAACCAAGCAATATAGGAAGAAAATGTACGGCCTTGGCATCGTCACACTCGTGTACTTTTATCTATATTACATATTCAGGAGCGTTGATAGACATTTACTTTACTGCTTACCAGCTTTATGGTAATTGGTTGAATTCAGCTTACATTTTGTTCAAACTTGTGATTATAGTTTGTAGTGCTGTCTCATACTGCATGTTAATTTACAAAAATAAATGTATTAGACCAATGTTTGCCAAACTACACTGACTGGTTTCACGGATGCTTTTGACAGGCATCGAAATTAATCGAAATAAAAATGTGATATACACCTCACCATGCCAGGGGTCGTTAATCATAGATTAACTAATTTGACAGTCACAGAAACCCCCTAAATTGTCTAAATTCACGCATTTATGAAATCTGATTTTAATTTTGCAGGTTCACTATTTATATACTGAGTGTTTTTGTTAGTTCGATGCCCAAAGAACTTTAGAGACCTTTTACCAGGTGTTCTATATTTTATATAAATAAAAGGCAAATCGATACTTGTACTTAGTATGTTAACTGATTGGCTTCAATTGACAATGATAGATGAACCAGAGTTAGGATAAAAATGTCCTGTTTTTATATTGACCTCAATAATTTGAAAAGGATTGTACCTACATATACGGCAATAGATACAAATTGGTCTGATCAAAATGGATCATGCATCTATCTCCAAGAAACTCACTAAAACATGGTCATTCAATGCCAGCCATCCCAGATCAAATTGATTTAATGTCTCTTGTTGTCATTGACAGTGAATGAGTTAATTAGATATTTGTAACCTTTGTATGTATGCATTGTTTTAATAGTCACATTAAATGCCCACAAGAAACCAAAAAATATAATTATTCAACCTGGTGCTGAATTAAAAATGAAGAAAAAACATGAAGTGAAGAAATTTAATATTTTATTGAAAAAAAGCTTCCCAATAACCTGAGGTAGGAAAATATACTCTATGACAAACACAAGTAAAATAAAAAGTACACACAGTATTTCTTTGAATAATACCCAGTATAAAGCTGTTAAAAAATCAGTGTTACAGATATGACAGCAAAACAAATTTTTGGATGAATGAAGATCAAATATTCAAAACAAAGCAAACATGTATGTGATTTTAATGAAACACTAAAGATAGAATAACTTCCTGCCAGCAGGAAAAGTGCTGGAAAAATCCAAACTATCACAAGATAGCAGCATTCTTTATTTACAACACTGATACATAAATGACTTAATACAAAAATACATTTCATCCCCATATATTTAAAAATATGCCACAACTCTTTATGAAAGCACCAATAAAAATGCGCCGAAGAGGCAAAAGTATGAGTGCCATTTTGATTTTTTTTAATTAAAAATAATGTCTAGATATATTTTTTAGAAAGTTACAGCGATAGAGCAAATGTTATGTACCAAAAAAAAAAATCTCAAACCAGTTATGCTTCAATGTGTTTTTGAGGGGGGGAAGCCAAATTCTGTGGTGGGTGTTCACACAACCTCTCCTCGTGTATGTGTCAGGTTTTTGTTGACGATGTCATGGAGACCACCTTTAACCCTCACCTGTAGCAAAGGCAAGAAATGTTTCATCTGCTGACAGGCTCTGATTATCGCTTCTTCACAAACTAGGGTGTGTTTTCTGTTTGATGTGTGCAAGAGGGAGTCACTCATATCACGGCGAACACACGGAATGCCTTCCCGCCGGGAGGATTCTGCAGGCTAGGAATAAAAGAAACAAAGATGAGTCAACGTAACTGACAGGGACACATACACATAGGTAGAATACACTTATGGTTTTTTTATTTTATTTTTATGTCATCTCTACATTACAACATTGGTGACAGCTCAGCAAATGGAGTGACTGAAGAAAATAACCAAGAAAAAAAATCATTTGCACTAACACAAATTCCTGTGTCAGCATGTCTGATAGCTGTCAGACCAAAACAAAAACATACAAAATGAAAAGAAAAACGAGAAATACATCCAAGTGTAAACCTTTAGGATTTTTTTTTATGCATTCCAATGTACTGTTTGGGAAATGAATTATTCTAAACAAGAGGGAAGCTTAAGACGTTATGACTTGCAGGTATCTTAAAAAAATTGAATTCACCAAGGCAGACAAAGGAATGAGTGCCCATTTTACTTGTGAGCCAATTGTTTCTAGTTCATATGCTAATGACTTCATTCACCCTCCAAACAACCCTTTTTAATTAATTTTAATGACTTTGATTCCGCTACCATATTTATAATGTAGTTGCTAAGGTATCTTATGTCCCAATACACAACTTTGCTTGAATTTAAGATCGACACGTTTTGGCAAGTTCACCATTAAATGTAGTACTCTGTACCTTTCTGAGATAACGCCATTTTGTTTGGATGCAATGTAGAGTTTTCGTTTGTCCACCGGCATGACGTCGATGTAACCCCCCGGGTTGTTCCTAATGACCCCAGCGTGGACTGCTGCACGACATATGCTGGATTTCTACAGGAACAAACAGTACGCTTGAATTGGTTCTTTTATAATTTACGTGCTTTCAAATACCTACATCAGAATATATTCTTGTCCCGATAACTCTGGATATGTTTGGGTTCTCTTCTAAACAGTTGCTTGGGCAGTATAACCTGAAAAATAACGCAAATTTTGGGCACTTCTCATTTACAAGGAAGAGCTGATATAACGTTTTTCTTTTACTGCACCTTGGGCAATGCTTTGCGGGTTGGACGTATGGACACAGTTGTGCAACAGTGGTTTCACAAGTAATTGCCTTGACTGAAAAATAGTACAAGAAAAAAATAGGAACAACCAAAACTGTACTCAGAAATTATGTGAGCTGGTAAGTGTCATACCTGCTACTCTGGAAACAGTGAATGAATTAGCACTCTGGTATTTCCTGTCCAGGGGGAAAAACATCATTATATCACAGAGTTTTGTTCCAATATGCATAATGGAAGTGCAACTGGTAAACTTTTAGGCAGCACAGATCCACCAGTCGACTTTAGTGTGCCGCTTCACTCAGTTATGGAATGTAGGAAACCATGATTGAAGGCATTCCCATTCAAATCTCACCTAAACTGCATTCTCTTTTCTCAAATAACCATCTAGCTTCTGAATCTGTAAGATATGGTTTCACACTGTGACATTGCTAATGTCTGTATGAAATTCACGTCTCCAGAGAACCCCATGATGCAGCCCTAACATATGTATCATCTCAGATCAATATCTTATGTTTCTTGGGTTGGTGTGAACACTTTGCTAGTTGACTCCCAATGGATGTCTCATTGGTGTGAATGGGAGAATTTCAGAACTTTGGATGTGCCCAGTTTATATGCATTGAGTGCCAAGGGGAGAATATGACCCTCAGTCACTAGTCAGAACATCTCTCTCCTGCCTACTGTCTCGTGCTCTATTCAAAGCCTCACGCCTAACATTAACGACCTGTCACAGCCGTTTGTTAAGTCGCGCCTTTGATGTACCCTTGCGTATTCCGCTTGTCATTAGAGCTGTGAGAATAAATAGTAACTTCCAGTCCCTACTAAAGTATGGCTTTAGTTGAAACAAGTGACTTTCTTGTACATTTCCTCTTCTTTGAGATGAATCTACGTTCTCACCCCAGTGACTGGACCCCATTCTTGTTAGACTTGATGAAGAAGTCCTTTCTTCCCTCTCTCGTTACATCCATCCATCCTCCATCATTATCTATGACACCAGCATGTAAACCAGCACGGCACACACTGGATTGCTGCCGAAAAAGGACGGCACACAAACAAGAGGCGCATATTGGATTGTAGCTTCATCAAAGACTTCAAGAAATAATGCGAGCTTTGTACTCACCATTTCATAGTAAACTGTCCCAACTACTTTCCCCAAAGCATCTAAGCACCCTGCAGGGCATTCATATCTGTGGGTTTAGAAAATCATAGGGTAAAAAAAACTGTACTGTACTTTTACATCATTGTGCTTATTCTGCAAAGATTGTTTTCATTCCAATCTTATCGCTTTGTTAATGGGATTTGTTGCATATCCAAATAAAGTGTAATGTTTATTTTCTCAAGTACAGGTGATTAATGACTAAAATGACAGCATTCACGTTCTTTCAAATTATGAATAGTTATGTTGGCTTAGTCCCAATGTGCCGTTTTATCCTTACCTATTACATGTCGTTCCTTTACACTGATCTCGAAGCTTGGTGTCACAGCTCACAAGCTGAGCTGCAAAACCGGTACAAATGTGCTTGTCAATCTGGCTACAAAAACAAATATGCAACATGCTACATCTTGATGTGGATGACTTCATCTTCTTCATACATCCATCTATTTATTTTGTCTTTACCGCTTGTCCTTACTAGTCCCCAACCAACCACAATATATTTACAGCAGTGGTAGCAACTCACATCTGTCATTGTAGCTTCTAATACGCTTTCAGTTAACCAAGCGTTTGCTAAACCCCTAACAACGCTGCTAATTTTTCCATTGCTGTCGTACTAATGTGTAAAAACAATTCTAAAATAACAATACGTTGACCAATTATATTCCTAAATCTGTTTCAGTTTTGCCCCTAAAGGACTTTTTTCTTGGCCTACTACTGTCTTGAATTGGCGCCCTTTATGGCAATTGTTTTGATGAAAATCTCGTATGCTAAAGGTTTTTTTTCAACAAAATCATCAGGTAAACTACTTTGTAAAAAGAAATAAAAGAACAGAAACAAAAATAAAAAGCGGAAAGAGGTTGGACAGCAGTGCTGGCCTTACAGTCCCAGGTCTCATTTGGGCTGTTGAGAGGAAGCCATCTGAAAACCACAGCAATTCTCTCTTACCCCCTTTGGGCTCGCCAAAACCAAACACTTGGAAAAAGCCAGCCAAAATACTTGTGCTCCTCCCAGCCCACATTAATACCACAGTTAGTGAGTAGGACATATGACAGATAAAGGCTCCAGAACATCAGAGTTATTTAAGATTGATTATAAGAATAACAATACCAGTGAAGGCCCAATTTGTTCTTGTTCATTATTTTTGCTCACTCAGCATTAATCAAGCGACCATTCAGTTTCTTTGGTTTTGACCTGATTTCATAACGATACTCTACCACTACGACCACCTCCCGTAGCCTTTTTTTGAAAAAAAAATGAAACAAGACCCAGAATAAACGATCAAATGGAAGCTTACACATCTGTTGTACATTGACCACTTCATTTTTTGGCAGTTCGTCTGTATGGGGCTTGGTTGCTGGAAAACTGGGAGTCTCAGGCTTTGAAATCCGTGGCCGGACCTTCTGCGTTGTACGGGGGGGCTGTCGTTCGATAAAGTTGTTTTCTTCTGTTTCCTCTGGAGGAGGGTTGGTGTAAAGCATAAAAACACTCCAAGCAAACCGTTTTCTGCTTAGCACGGACTGATTTTGCAAAACGGACACGTACCTTTATAACAGAGGTTGTCTTTGCAGCTACCTCCATAGCTGGGAGGGCATGCGGAACAAGAGGCTCCGTGTTTGTAAGGTGCATGGCCCCACCAGTTCCCTCTGTTTAGGTAACATAATCAAAAATCAATTTGAACACTGACAGACCACAGCCGCTGTAGATAATGACATCAGAATCTTGTGCTCGAGTAAATAAGACATTCTACCTATACAAAGTCAATAAAACTCAGATTAAATGATGAAATTATTCAAAGGCAGGCATTTAATGAATTATTCTGATTACGAACCCTCAAGGGGAACTTTAGATGAGAAGTAACAAGTATCTATTTTATACATATTCATATACAGAACTACATGATACCCAAGCTTCTGTCTACCTGAATCGATGTCAGCATGGAACCTTATCTTAATCTTATTCTACAAGGGTTGCTGTGACTGGGGTTTTGAACTGCATCAATCACAATGCCTAACTCTTGATTGAAGAAAGTCCAACAACATTTAGCTGGTTTTGCAGTCAGTCAGATGAAGTGTTACTGTTGTTGTCTTCTTTTCATTTTATTTTGTTCTTAAAGGGAACTTGACACCTCATCAATATTGTGGTCATCATTACTTCATCATTTCCTAATTATTTTTGCGTGACCGGACGTTTCGTCGAAAGACGTTTAGTCCCCGGACGTTTCGTCGAAAGACGTTTGGTCCCCAGACGTTTGGTCGACCGGACGTTTAGTAGAACGGACGTTTGGTAGAACAGACGTTTGGTAGAATGGACGTTTGGTCGCCGGGTTCGCTTGCTGTCAAATTATGACAGAGTTTACTGTTGATATTTTGATATTAGATATTTAGATATTAAACTCACTCTCTCTCATGATTATAATTTTGAGAGCTGGTTTCAACAGTAACAACCCGGAGACCAAACGTCCGTTCTACCAAACGTCCGTTTGACCAAACGTCCGGTCGACCAAACGTCCGGTCGACCAAACGTCCGGTCAACCAAACGTCCCGGTACCGCTCAGGATGGACACTTGTTTATTCTAGTAATTGGAAGAAAAAAAAAGATAATCCTAAATTGAATTTCAAAGGTAGAATTTGTTGTGGCTGCTAGCAAAAACAACAACACAACAACAATAACCTATCACAACATATTAACTTACTTTGGTGAATAGTTGCACACAAGATATACAGCCTTGGCCCAAATTTGTCCCCACACATTCATGTTGTAGCACAAGTTGATTGCACAGCCAATCCGGCTACTGGTGGCCCACACCAGCTGCAAAGACAGAGCATTAAAAATCTGTCTTTAATAATCATGAAGACTTCAATATCCTGAATACATGGTTTCGGTCCAGATGTGGTAGCTGCACCTGGGTGTAATGCGTGCAAACAGGGCCAGAGCATCGGAATGGGCAGTAGGGGTTACACTCTTGGGGATAAGGAAAAGAATAGTCTTTCACTTCATCATACCAGGCTTGAACATGGGAGGTGGGGGGACGATACCTGCAGAAGATGAGAGGAAGTAGTTCATATTCTACCACAACATGAACTGTCATATTCACTAGCAGCTCTGACAGTTGGTACTTCTTTCCGCACCTAATTGTCTTTTATATTGAATGAAAAGAAATGCAAACACCCACATCGTATCAATATCCTTCGCACGTGTCTGTCTTGTTGGCTATTAGTCCCATAGGCATTGCAAGCGCCAAAGTGGGGCAAGCAGTTTTAAGTTGCTATCTGCACTGTTTATAACATTGACTTTGAAAAGTGGAATTTACATAAGCAGATTTGACACCAAGGGCCTGATTTAATAAGATCTAAAGTTGCTTGTGCACTCTCTTTGACAAATTACTCTTGCTGTCGGCAATTGGTTCGGAATTAGGGGAGACAGTCATATCTAAACGAGGTTTTTTTTGCTGCTGTGGAACTCGGAGCATGGAACATTTGACAGAGCACTGCAAATGCAAGATTAAGTTCAAGGTGACGGAATTGGAAGTGGAGGTGAAAGACAAACAAGCACTTAAAGAAAATAAATCAATCACACTTCATTTTGGGGAAGCTGGAAAACACATCAGTACTAGTCTCATTTTGCCTTATTTTATTCACCCTGAGTGCATGTTAAATGATATATATCCCCATCTTGCATAACATTAATTAAAATTTAGAGGACTAATGAAGATGCACAAATTCAAAGGTATTTTGAGAAAACAGTGACTCCAAATCAATGACAAGTTCCAAATTATTCATCATTTTTACATTAAGCAATTACCCAATGCAACCTGAGCCGGACCACCAAGATCTAAATATATGTAACAGAAGCCAAGTGTATGAGTTAATGCTATACATAATGTAGGTGCATTAAGTGGGCAACATTAATGGCTGCATTGCTATACGTTAACCTTTTCTAGGAGATTTGATGATCATTTGCAAAAATATGGACAATTCGTCCACAAGTATGTGAAAATACACCCCAAAAAATACCCTTTCCAATTAAAACTTGGCTTTCACTATGTTTTTTTTATTTTAAAGTAGCATCATTTATCTGATGACACGTTCATATCTTTATGGTTTGTTATAATGTATCTGCATTTAACTGAATCTTTGGCATTGACTGTATCTTGAAGAAATTCTATACTCCATTTACCTTCCCCAGTGAGCTCCCAGATTCTGTCCAATCTGTGGCAGTAAACCAGCAGGACCGTGTTCCCACAGGCAGGTCTCGGCCCACTCCTCTGCTGTGCGCTCCAACTCCGTGTCCCATTCCTGAACAAAGAAATTTTGTCCAGTAAGTTAGTTTTATTCATTCATTCATTTTCGCTTATCCTCACAAGGGTCGTGGGGGTTACTGGAACCTATCCCTGCCCACTACTAACACCCTGAATTGGCAGTCAGCCAATCGCAGGGCACAAAGAGACCAACAACCATACATTCTCACACTCACACCTAGGGGCAATTTAGAGTGTTCATTCAACCAGCCCTTTCTTTCCAGTCTTGGTATGTTCTTTTAATCATCCTCGTCAAATATTGTTGCAGTCCACTGGAGTTGCATGATATTCAATTATTCATGTCCACTCTCTGGACAATATTTATAATTGTTCAGATAAAAAAAAGTCGAGCAAATGATTCGGAATTGTGTCTAAATAACCGTGTAATATTGGCGTGAACTATCTTCAGACATAAACGTGAACCAACTAAACACTGTCACATTAGCAGACTTACTACTTACTACTCGCCTAACTTGTCTTTCCTTAAAATATATATTTATGTTTGTAAAAAGAATCATTTAAGTAATACCTACCATGTGTGTGGTAGAGATTTGACTCTGAAAATTGAAAACTTAACTCTGCGGTTTTTCTGGGAATGCTAAAAGTGTCCTTCCTCAATGCTGACCTATACTCGACCATACAAAATGTTACATTCACACCAGATGTACAATATTTTTCTGAAGGACAACAAATGCTGGTTTTTAATGGTACACCTTCACTCTCACCTTCAATCTCTGAAGAGTTTCTAAAACAGTCTATTTAGTTTTTACATTGGGTTTTGTGCAAGTGCATGCATTTCCCACATTTCACATATTTAAGGATACAAATTAAAGCAAGATTCTTCCCAAAATCCATGTGCATGACTGGACTGGAATTCTCTAAATTTAAAAATGACAATACTTGTAACACCTCCTCCTTCTCTTCCATTTTCTGTCATCCACTTAGTGTCACATTGTAGTTCTCTGTGCTAGTTAAAATAAAATAAAAAACACAAATTCACTTAATTCACAACAAACCATTAGTATTGTTTCCATTTCTTCTTTGCCACTCCCTCTTAGTCTCCGCGGCATGCATACACATACTTGTTAATTTCGCGTAACACTTCATTTGTAGCAACTTTCACCCAACATTCCATTGGGTATGGGTTTATTTCCTTTGCACATTTGGCTTTCCTGTTCCATAAACATTTGTACATGTGGGAAAAGTGTGGAATAGAACGGGAATACAAGAAATGAAGTGACATTTACTTGAATCTTTATAGGTTTTGAAGAAATCCATATTCTTTTCATATGTAAGTTCTAGCCATATTTTAAAAGATGCATGTTATGTGTGTGCATTGGCAGTCCTCATTGTGGATTTTAAATTGACAGTCATTTTGTATCTTCTTATGGAGAATCGGCCAGTTTGTTGAGCCAGAGGAAACAATCTGCGTGAAGCTTTTCAAATATTGAACTGTGGGTGTTAACTAAGGAACAATCTGCCGGCCTTTGACTCTTCCCCTGCCAATAACGAGTATAATCACTTAGATTTTGAGCTGCCATTGGTGATTTTAGAGTGGATTTATTTGTTAATTGGAGTTTTTAATTGATCAGGTGAGGTAGAGTCGGATGCAGCTCTGCTGTGGATTTCAAACCTGAAAATTATTTGGTCTACCAGAATTGTCATTTGATGCAACATTTTAGATTTGAGATCAACCTGGTTTTTGAGGATTCTTTGAAAGGCTTTCTGGGGAAAAAGGCTAGTCTGTGGGGGAAAAAACAGTTCATATGTTCCAGATTGTTGAGAGGAAATTGTCATCGTTTTTTTGTAATAACCTTGCTTTGCAAGCACGACGGTCCTGCGTCATTGATTCGTCATACATTTCTGTCTTGCCAACCTTGTGTCTAACCACTTTGTGGCCATCTGATGACTAAGCCAATCAGGAGAAAGAGGCGAGAGCTGCAAATGTGACCAGGAAGCTACTATCTGGTCGAAGAATATGACGGAATGCAAAGTGTTTTTGTAGATAGGTCAGTTTCACGAGTTTTGTCTGCAATACACATGATTTTCTCATTAAAAGAGGAGCAAAGAATGTCACTAAAAGCTCTTTAGATGGGAAATTATGTTTTCAAGAGTGACGAGAAAAGTCATCCTCCAATTGTAGCCTGTGTGTGTGTATATATATATATATATGTATATATGTATATGTATGTATATGTATGTATATGTATGTATATATATATATATATATATGTGTATATATATATATATGTATATATATGTGTATATATATATGTGTATATATGTATATATATGTGTATATATATATGTGTATATATGTATATATATATGTGTATATAGGTATATATCTGTGTATATATGTATATATCTGTGTATTTATATATATATATATATATTATATGTATGTATGTGTATATATTATATATTCATACATACATATCTATATATGCATACATATATGTATGTATGTATATATATATATATATATACATATTTTTTTTTTTTTTTTAAGATTCCCCCTATGAAAAGACTCTGAAGTCGATTCAGCCCAGATTGATGTGTGATATATTTGTAGCATATATATGGAACAATCTATCTGGTCTGCCAGCTTAGTAATAAGCTGTCTCAAAAAGAATGGCAATGCTCTTGCTGTGGGAAATTATTTTTAAAGCGTCACAAAGGCTTTTTCCTATCTAAGGTTTTTGGAACTACTAAGCATTGTGAACTCTTGGTTATCCAAGTGATTTTCTTTCTCCCCACCTTCAGTGTTGTGTAATGACAGAATGGGAACGAAGCCATGGGGATGAAAGAGATGGCCTAGTAGAGAGAGCGGGTAACGATGGAGGAGGAGATGTGGGGATTTGAATTGATGTTATCTTTGGGTCTCAGAGGTAATTGCCTCATAGGGTCAGCCAGTTTCTGTTTTAAAACCCAACCGGACGATAACACAGCCGAAGGTCACCTGTATGCGTATGAAGGACATTTGGAACTGCGTGCATGCATCTGTCAGAGTTTCTTCAGAACTTTGTTTTCTCGTAAAGTGGTGCTGTGAGCTTTTATGAGATGTGACAACGCTCCATAAACACGGACTGAAAAGGGAAGTCGGGAAACACGCTGAATCACTTTCAATTCTAACAAAGTATGGTCATAAATTACCATAATATACTGGATATATGGATTGGATGGATTTTTAACATTCAATACAAAATACAGGAGTCTTTACGCACTTTAGACAGGCATAATAAATGTTAGGTACGTACATGAAGAAAATGGGCTTGAAATGTGTGAATTATTCATACATTTTCTGAACTGCTTATTCTCACAAGGGTCAGGTGGACGATTGGTTATTGCTTCGGTCTCACAGTTCTGGGGTGGGTCCTCACTCTGTGGAGTTTGCATGTTTTCCTCAGGCTTGTGTGGGTTTTCTACGGGCCCTCTGGTTTCCATCCCAAAAACAAGCATGCCAGGCTGGTTGACCACTCTAAATTGCCCCTAGGTATGAGTGTGAGTGTGTATGGTTGTCCGTCTCATTGTGCCTTGGCTGGCAACCAATTCAGGGTGTCCCCTGCCTGGTGACCATCAATGGCTGGGAGAGGCTCCAGCACCCCCCATGACCCTTGTGAGGATAAGCAGTTTGGAAAATTAATGAATGGTTTTGGCTTCATTCATTAGTCTGTCACTATGCTAAGTAAGTAAAATGCTAGTATTCAGTAGTATGGAAAACATCTCTTGCCCATATGGCAAATAGAAAACATTAGCTAGTGTGACTTTACGTGACGTGCCATTTTATATTTTCCCACATAAACAACTGTTACTTTGAATTGATGTACAAACAAAGACCGGGAGCAGCATTAACTGACCCAAATGTGATTGAGCAGTTACACAAATGAAATCAATTTTTTGTTAACTAATCAACGACCATCCGTCCTTTGTTCTTTTGTGTCATAATTGGCACCAAATAGAATGAAATGTATTTCTCTTTTTCATTTTTGTGTTTTTTTGGAACCGCGAAACAATACTTTAAGTCCATTAATCGAAAGGTTTTCAAAATACTATTGTTCATTGTTGGAAGAATTCTTTTAAAACTATGTTGACACTGAAGTACTGATTTAAGTACCAACCAAACATCTCTAATGTATCAGAGTTTAATATACTAGCATACCTCAAATTAAGGCTACTTTGTTCCAGGGATTTACCTCCGTCTGTTTTTGTCTTTTCACTTCATCCTCACCTCACTTGATTATTCAAACCTTCTCATCAGCATTTTGGTTCTTTGAAACCCTCTCACCTTTCCATTTTCAAATCTTTGTATATCATCTTTAGACTTCTTTCTGTTTCCCTATTCTTTGTTGCATGCCTCCCTATAATTCACCCCTGAATGCCCCTGAATGTTAAAAAAAGAAAAAAAAAGAAAAGAGAAAGAGAAAACAGCCAATTGTAACAGGAGACAGTAGAAAGTAGACATGCTCTGCTGGCTGCTGGCTCAGCAATTCTCCACAAGTGTGCTTCAACTAGAGGTCTGCCAAAGCCCAAATTCATTCACGTACACACACACAGTCCTAAAACCCAAACTCTCAATCATACAATTACATAGTCCAGCAATTGCCCCCAGCAGGAACTGTTTATTTGCTTTCACCGTGGAAGAATACAGGCTTTTGTTTCGTAGCTCCATTAGTGAAACATTTAAAACTAAAAAAAAAAGTCATTTCTTTCTAAATGGTCATTGGTGGCCGTTCACAATGGCAGTGAGGCAACAGCTACTTATGTAGGATGTTTGCGAGCGTTCCAGATGGCTGAACATGGAACACTTGACTTTGGAGGAGGTGTGCGGTGGGTGTGTGTGTGTTCGGCAGGAATGAGACAGCTGGTAAAACAAGCCAAGGTGCCGCGTTCTTGATTCTAATTGCTTGGTGAAAAGTGATATTGCCGGCTGTGAACGAGCAGACGCGGGTGCACACAGAATCTATGGCACAGGTGTCAAAGTGGCGGCCCGGGGGCCAAATCTGGCCGGACGCATCATTTTGTGTGGCCCGGGAAAGTAAATCATGAGTGCCGACTTCTGTTTTAGGATCAAATTCAAATGAAGATTATAGATGTATATTATATTTCCTGAGTTTCCCCCTTTTAAATCAATATTTGCAATTTTTTAAACCATTTTTTCTTTGTGTTTTTAGTTCAAAAATCATTTTGTACAATCTAAAAATATATACCAATATTTTCTGTTTTCCAATTTAATATGGATCATAATAAAAAATGGTTTCCTTTGAATGAAAACCAATTATTAAATAAATGATTTTCTCTTACTAGGAAAAAATAATCCATTAAAAAATTGAATATTTAGGGCTTTTAATCCAGTTCCTAAAGTACTAGTCTAAAGCACAGGTGTCAAAGTGGCGGCCCGGGGGCCAAATCTGGCCCGCCGCATCATTTTGTGTGGCCCGGCAAAGTAAATCATGAGTGTCGACTTTCTGTTTTTGGATCAAATTAAAATGAAGAGTATAGATGTATATTAAATTTCCAGGTTTTCCCCCTTTTAAATCAATAATTGTAATTTTTTAATCATTTTTTTCTGTGTTTTTAGTTCAAAAATCATTTGGTAAAATCTAAAAATATATATAAAAAAAGCTAAAATAAACATTTTTAGATCTATAAAAAACTGAATATCCAGGGCTTTTAATCCAGTTCTTTTAATCCATTTATTAAAAAAAATCTAAATATTATATCTAAAATGGCCCGGCCCACATGAAATTGAGTTGACGTTAATGCGGCCCGCGAACCAACCCGAGTCTGACACCCTTGATCTATGGCTAAGGCTATAGTCAAACATACAATGTCTCAAAGCATTAGTAATTATACATTTATTGGCAAAATAATGGATTCTTTTGCTGGGAAAGACAGTGAAAGTCAAATATGTAAAGTGCGTAAAGGTGCTTAGTTGTAAAAAGTGCCAGCTGCTCCTGTCTGTGGCTATTACTGGGCTATGTGTCCCACTAGTACACTTCTCAAGTTGAGCTTGAGGTCACTTAGGTTACATTCACAAGGCAAGCTAATTGTAATTTTCCCCAAATGTGGCCTGTGTGATGTTTGCCATGCAATAGGGGCAGTCCATTTCCGAGTTTTTTTTTTCTCCAATTCCAACGTGAAAAATAATCACTGGCAAACAAAAATATGCTTCAGGAGTGAGAAATGTATATGTATGTGGATGAAGCGGTCACAGGAGGGCGAGAGAAAATGTGTTCTCACGGGATGTCCAGCTGCGGAAGATCACTAAGTGGGCGCGTCAGTTGCGAGACAAGGAGGGGCTGCTGAGTCAGCGGTGGGCTCCATTGAAAGACCTCCTAGTCAGTTCAAGCGTAGTATTTACTATGGTATTTATTTATAAGATGATTTGCAAAACAGGAAGACTTTTTGCAATGTTTGTCATGTTTTTGCTGAAAAACTTCAGTAACCATGATTGGCATGTTATATAGGCAAGTGATGCCTTAGTTTATTTAGTCGAATGAGGTCTACTGCCAACATTTTTTAGACACGGTAAATATAACAGTCTATCTTCTCCCACCATAGTCAAAGTGAAGCCAAGTGCTACATATACTTATTCATTCTGAGTTTCCTAATCTATTTGCTCCAAAACATTTTTTTAAATCCCTGTAATAGATGTTTGCATTCTCGCTCTTAAGTATTTACATCAAGTTAATATTTACCAAACTGTGCTGTGTGTGCATTTGTCTTTTCTAGCAATGAAAAGATTGATTGCCACTAAATGCGCTAAATTTTTGCCAAAGCACTACTTGAGTCGAAATAATTTGGGACTCCAACAAAAATTGACTAGATGGGAGTTACGTACTGTATCCATAAATGTAACAATGTTGTGTATTACTGGGTGACT